>NC_133327.1:116033630-116333630 GCF_042186555.1 Aquarana catesbeiana
ATCTGCCAGTGATCCCAATCACCCCCCCCCAGCATCTGCCAGTGATCCCAATCACCCCCCCCCAGCATCTGCCAGTGATCCCAATCACCCCCCCAGCATCTGCCAGTGATCCCAACCACCCCCCCCCCCAGCATCTGCCAGTGATCCCAACCACCCCCCCCCCCCCCAGCATCTGCCAGTGATCCCAACCACCCCCCCCCCCCGGCATCTGCCAGTGATCCAGTGATCCCAACCACCCCCCCCTGCATCTGCCAGTGATCCCACCCGCCCAGCATCAAAGTGAACCCAACCACCCCCCCAGCATCTGCCAGTGATTCCAACCCCCCCCCCCCCTCCAGCATCTGCCAGTAATTCCACCCCCCCCCCAGCATCTGCCGGTGATCCCATCCCCCCTTCCCAGCATCTGCCGGTGATCCCATCCCCCCCTTCCCAGTATCTGCCAGTGATCCCGCCCACCTCCTCCCCAGCATCTGCCAGTGATCCCGCCCACCTCCTCCCCAGCATCTGCCAGTGATCCCTCCCACCTCCTCCCCAGCATCTGCCAGTGATCCCTCCCACCTCCCCCCCAGCATCTGCCAGTGATCCCACCCACCTCCCCCCCAGCATCTGCCAGTGATCCCACCCCCCCAGCATCAAAGTGATCCCAACAACCCCCCAGCATCTGCCAGTGATTCCAACCCCCCCCCCAGCATCTGCCAGTGATCCCATCCCCCCTTCCCAGCATCTGCCAGTGATCCCATCCCCCCTTCCCAGCATCTGCCAGTGATCCCATCCCCCCTTCCCAGCATCTGCCAGTGATCCCATCCCCCCCTTCCCAGCATCTGCCAGTGATCCCACCTCCCCCCTAGCATCTGCCAGTGATCCCACCCACCCACCCCCCCCCCAGCATCTGCCAGTGATCCCACCCACCTCCCCCCCCCCCCAGCATCTGCCAGGGATCCCAACCACCCCCCCAGCATCTTCCAGTGATCCCAACCCCCCCCCCCTCCCCCGGCATCTGCCAGTAATCCCAACCACCCTCCCCCTGCTTCTGCCAGTGATCCCAACCACCCCCCCCCCCCCAGCATCTGCCAGTGATCCCAACCACCCCCTAGCATCTGAAAGTGATCCCAACCACCCCCCCCAGCTTCTGCCAGTGATCCCAACCACCCCCTATCATCTGAAAGTGATCCCAACCACCCCCCCAGCTTCTGCCAGTGATCCCAAACCCCCTCCCCAGCATCTGCCTGTGATCCCACTCCCCCTCTAGCATCTGCTAGTGATCCCAACCCCCCTCCCCAGCATCTGCCAATGATCCCAACCCCCCTCCCCAGCATCTGCCAGTGATCCTACCACCCCCCCCAGCATCTGCCAGTGATCCCAATCACCCCCCCCCCCCAGCATCTGCCAGTGATCCCAACCACCCCCCCCCCCAGCATCTGCCAGTGATCCCAACCACCCCCCCCCAGCATCTGCCAGTGATCCCAACCACCCCCCCCCCCCAGCATCTGCCAGTGATCCCAACCACCGCCCCCCCCAGCATCTGCCAGTGATCCCAACCACCCCCCCCCCCCGGCATCTGCCAGTGATCCAGTGATCCCAACCACCCCCCCCCTGCATCTGCCAGTGATCCCACCCGCCCAGCATCAAAGTGAATCCAACCACCCCCCCAGCATCTGCCAGTGATTCCAACCCCCCCCCCCTCCAGCATCTGCCAGTAATTCCACCCCCCTTCCCAGCATCTGCCGGTGATCCCATCCCCCCTTCCCAGTATCTGCCGGTGATCCCATCCCCCCCTTCCCAGTATCTGCCAGTGATCCCATCCCCCCCTTCCCAGCATCTGCCAGTGATCCCGCCCACCTCCCCCCCAGCATCTGCCGGTGATCCCACCCACCTCCCCCCCAGCATCTGCCAGTGATCCCACCCACCTCCCCCCCAGCATCTGCCAGTGATCCCACCCCCCCAGCATCAAAGTGATCCCAACAACCCCCCAGCATCAAAGTGATCCCAACAACCCCCCAGCATCTGCCAGTGATCCCAACAACCCCCCAGCATCTGCCAGTGATCCCATCCCCCCTTCCCAGCATCTGCCAGTGATCCCATCCCCCCTTCCCAGCATCTGCCAGTGATCCCATCCCCCCTTCCCAGCATCTGCAGTGATCCCATCACCCCTTCCCAGCATCTGCCAGTGATCCCATCCCCCCCTTCCCAGCATCTGCCAGTGATCCCACCCACCTCCCCCCTAGCATCTGCCAGTGATCCCACCCACCTCCCCCCCCCCCAGCATCTGCCAGGGATCCCAACCACCCCCCCAGCATCTTCCAGTGATCCCAACCCCCCCCCCTCCCCCGGCATCTGAAAGTGATCCCAACCACCCCCCCAGCTTCTGCCAGTGATCCCAAACCCCCTCCCCAGCATCTGCCTGTGATCCCACTCCCCCTCTAGCATCTGCTAGTGATCCCAACCCCCCTCCCCAGCATCTGCCAATGATCCCAACCCCCCTCCCCAGCATCTGCCAGTGATCCTACCACCCCCCCAGCATCTGACAGTGATCCAACTACACCCCCCCCCCCAGCATCTGACAGTGATCCTCCCCCCTCCCCCCAGCATCTACCAGTGATCCCAACCACCCCCCTCCCCAGCATCTGCCAGTGATCCCAACCGCCCTCCCCAGCATCTGCCAGTGATCCCACTCCCCCCTCCCCAGCATCTACCAGTGATCCCACTCCCCCCTCCCCAGCATCTGCCAGTGATCCCACTCCCCCCTCCCCAGCATCTGCCAGTAATCCTACCACCCCCCTCCCCAGCATCTGCCAGTAATCCTACCACCCCCCTCCCCAGCATCTGCCAGTAATCCTACCACCCCCCTCCCCAGCATCTGCCAGTAATCCTACCACCCCCCTCCCCAGCATCTGCCAGTGATCCTACCACCCCCCTCCCCAGCATCTGCCAGTGATCCCAACCGCCCTCCACAGCATCTGCCAGTAATCCCAACCCCCCTCCCCAGCATCTGCCAGTGATCCTACCACCCCCCCAGCATCTGCTAGTGATCCCAACCACCCCCCAGCTTCTGACAGTGATCCTTCTACCCCCCCCCCCCCCCCCCCCCAGGGATGCCACCCACCACCCCCTCAGCATCTGCCAGTGATCCCAACCACCACCCCCCAGCATCTGCCAGTGATCCCAACCACCACCCCCCAGCATCTGCAAGTGATCCCAACCTCCCCCCCAGCATCTGCCAGGGATCGCACCCACCTCCCCCCCAGCATCTGCCAGTGATCCCAACCCCCCCCCCCAAGCTTCTGACAGTGATCCAGCTACCTCCCCCCAGCATCTGCCAGGGATGCCACCCACCACCCCCTCAGCATCTGCCAGGGATGCCACCCACCACCCCCTCAGCATCTGCCAGGGATGCCACCCACCACCCCCTCAGCATCTGCCAGGGATGCCACCCACCACCCCCTCAGCATCTGCCAGTGATCCCAACCCCCCCCCCCAGCATCTGCCAGTGATCCCAACCACCCCCCCCAGCATCTGCCAGTGATCCCAACCACCCCCCCCAGCATCTGCCAGTGATCCCAACCACCCCCCCAGCATCTGCCAGTGATTCCAACCCCCCCCCCCCCCCCCCCCAGCATCTGCCAGTGATTCCAACCCCCCCTTCCCAGCATCTGCCAGTGATCCCAACCACCCCCCCAGCATCTGCCAGTGATTCCACCCCCCCCTTCCCAGCATCTGCCAGTGATTCCAACCCCCCCTTCCCAGCATCTGCCAGTGATTCCAACCCCCCCTTCCCAGCATCTGCCAGTGATCCCATCCCCCCTTCCCAGCATCTGCCAGTGATCCCATCCCCCCTTCCCAGCATCTGCCAGTGATCCCATCCCCCCTTCCCAGCATCTGCCAGTGATCCCATCCCCCCTTCCCAGCATCTGCCAGTGATCCCATCCCCCCTTCCCAGCATCTGCCAGTGATCCCATCCCCCCTTCCCAGCATCTGCCAGTGATCCCATCCCCCCTTCCCAGCATCTGCCAGTGATCCCACCCACCTCCCCCCCCCAGCATCTGCCAGTGTTTCCACCCACCTCCCCCCAGTATCTGCCAGTGATCCTCCCCCCAGCATCTACCAGTGATCCCAACCACCCCCCTCCCCAGCATCTGAAAGTGATCCCAACCGCCCTCCCCAGCATCTGCCAGTGATCCCACTCCCCCCTCCCCAGCATCTGCCAGTGATCCCACTCCCCCCTCCCCAGCATCTGCCAGTGATCCTACCACCCCCCTCCCCAGCATCTGCCAGTGATCCTACCACCCCCCTCCCCAGCATCTGAAAGTAATCCCAACCGCCCTCCACAGCATCTGCCAGTGATCCCAACCCCCCTCCCCAGCATCTGCCAGTGATCCTACCACCCCCCCAGCATCTGCTAGTGATCCCAACCACCCCCCCAGCTTCTGACAGTGATCCAGCTACCCCCCCCCCTCAGCATCTGCCAGTGATCCCAACCACCCCCCAGCATCTGCAAGTGATCCCAACCACCCCCCCAGCATCTGCCAGTGATCCCAACCACCCCCCCCGGCATCTGCCAGTGATCCCAACTCCCCCCGGCATCTGCCAGTGATCCCCCCCCCCCGGCATCCGCCAGTAATCCCAACCCCCCCCCCCCCGGCATCTGCCAGTGATCCCAACCCCACCCGCATCTGTCAGTGTTTCCAACCACCCCCCCCTGCATCTTCCAGTGATCCCAACCACCCCCCTCCCAGCATCTGAAAGTGATCCCAACCACCCCCCCGGCATCTGAAAGCGATCCCAACCCCCCCCCCAGCTTCTGCCAGTGATCCCAACCCCCCCCAGCATCTGCCAGGGATCCCACCCCCCCTAACATCTGCCAGGGATCCCACCCCCCAGCATCTGCCAGTGATCCAACCCACCCCCCCCCCCAGCATTTGAAAGTGATCCCACCTACCCCCCCCAGCATCTGCAAGTGATCCCAAACACCGCCCCCCCAGCATCTGCCAGTGATTCCATCCCCCCTTCCCAGCATCTGCCAGTGATTCCATCCCCCCTTCCCAGCATCTGCCAGTGATCCCATCCCCCCTTCCCAGCATCTGCCAGTGATCCCATCCCCCCTTCCCCCCAGCATCTGCCAGTGATCCCATCCCCCCTTCCCCCCAGCATCTGCCAGTGATCCCATCCCCCCTTCCCCCCAGCATCTGCCAGTGATCCCACACACCTCCCCCCCAGCATCTACCAGTGATCCCACCCATCTCCCCCCCAGCATCTACCAGTGATCCCACCCACCTCCCCCCCAGCATCTGCCAGGGATCGCACCCACCTCCCCCCCAGCTTCTGACAGTGATCCAGCTGCCCCCCCCCCCCCAGCATCTGCCAGTGATCCCAACCACCCCCCCCCAGCATCTGCCAGTGATCCCAACCACCCCCCCCAGCATCCCAACCACCCCCCAGCATCTGCCAGTGATCCCAACCCCCCCCCCCCAGCATCTGCCAGTGATCCCAGCCACCCCCCCCCTGGCATCTTCCAGTGATCCCAACCCCCACCCCCCCCCTGCATCTGTCAGTGATCCCAACCACCCCCCCCCCCAGCATCTTCCAGGGATCCCACCCCCACTCCCCAGCATCTGCCAGTAATCCCAACCACCCCCCCCCTCCAGCATCTGCCAGTGATCCCACCTACCCCCTCCAGCATCTGCCAGTGATCCCACCTACCCCCCCAGCATCTGCCAGTGATCCCACCTACCCCCCCAGCATCTGCCAGTGATCCCACCTACCCCCCCAGCATCTGCCAGTGATCCCACCTACCCCCCCAGCATCTGCCAGTGATCCCAACCACCCCCCCAGCATATACCAGTGATTCCAACCCCCCCCCCCCAGCATCTGCCAGTGATCCCATCCCCCCTCCCCAGCATCTGCCAGTGATCCCATCCCCCCTCCCCAGCATCTGCCAGTGATCCCATCCCCCCTCCCCCCCAGCATCTGCCAGGGATCGCACCCACCTCCCCCCCAGCATCTGCCAGGGATCGCACCCACCTCCCCCCCAGCATCTGCCAGTGATTCCACCCCCCCCCAGCATCTGCCAGTGATCCCACCCCCCCAGCATCTGCCAGTGATCCCAACCACCCCCCCAGCATATACCAGTGATTCCAACCCCCCCCCCAGCATATACCAGTGATTCCAACCCTCCCCCCCAGCATCTGCCAGGGATCGCACCCACCTCCCCCCCAGCATCTGCCAGGGATCGCACCCACCTCCCCCCCAGCATCTGCCAGGGATCGCACCCACCTCCCCCCCAGCATCTGCCAGGGATCGCACCCACCTCCCCCTCAGCATCTGCCAGTGATTCCACCCCCCCCCCAGCATCTGCCAGTGATCCCATCCCCCCTCCCCAGCATCTGCCAGTGATCCCAACCACCCCCCTCCCCAGCATTTGAAAGTGATCCTACGCATCCCACCCACCCCTCCCCAGCATCTGACAGTGATCCAACTACCCCCCTCCCCCCAGCATCTGCCATTGATCCTCCCCCCAGCATCTACCAGTGATCCCAACCACCCCCCTCCCCAGCATCTGAAAGTGATCCCAACCGCTCTCCACAGCATCTGCCAGTGATCCCACTCTCCCCTCTAGCATCTGCCAGTGATCCCCCCCCCCCCGGCATCTGCCAGTGATCCCAACCCCCCCCCCCCGGCATCTGCCAGTGAAACCCAAATCCCCCCCCCCCGGCATCTGCCAGTGATCCCAACCCCCCCCCCCTGCATCTGCCAGTGATCCCAACCACCCCCCCTCTGCATCTGCCAGTGATCCCAACCACCCCCCCCAGCATCTGCCAGTGATCCCAACCCCCCCCCCCGGCATCTGCCAGTGATCCCAACCCCCCCCCCCCAGCATCTGCCAGTGATCCCAACCACCCCCCCCAGCATCTGCCAGTGATCCCAACCACCCCCCCCAGCATCTGAAAGTGATCCCAACCCCCCCCCCAGCATCTGCCAGTGATCCCAACCCCCCCCCCAGCATCTGCCAGGGATCCCACCCCCCCTAACATCTGTCAGTGATGCATCCCCCCCCAGCATCTGCCAGTGATCCAACCCCCCCCCCCCCCAGCATTTGAAAGTGATCCCACCTCCTCCCCCCCCCCAGCATCTGCCAGTGATCCCACCTACCCCCCCCCCCAGCATCTGCCAGTGATCCCACCCCCCCAGCATCAAAGTGATCCCAACCACCCCCCCAGCATCTGCCAGTGATTCCACCCCCCCTAGCATCTGCCAGTGATCCCATCCCCCCTTCCCAGCATCTGCCAGTGATCCCATCCCCCCTTCCCAGCATCTGCCAGTGATCCCATCCCCCCTTCCCAGCATCTGCCAGTGATCCCATCCCCCCTTCCCAGCATCTGCCAGTGATCCCATCCCCCCTTCCCAGCATCTGCCAGTGATCCCATCCCCCCTTCCCAGCATCTGCCAGTGATCCCATCCCCCCTTCCCAGCATCTGCCAGTGATTCCATCCCCCCTTCCCAGCATCTGCCAGTGATCCCACCCACCTCCCCCCCAGCATCTGCCAGTGATCCCTCCCACCTCCCCCCCAGCATCTGCCAGTGATCCCTCCCACCTCCCCCCCAGCATCTGCCAGTGATCCCACCCACCTCCCCCTCAGCATCTGCCAGTGATCCCACCCACCTCCCCCTCAGCATCTGCCAGTGATCCCAACCACCCCCCCGGCATCTGCCAGTTATCCCAACCACCCCCCCAAGCTTCTGACAGTGATCCAGCTACCCCCCCCCCAGCATCTGCCAGGGATGCCACCCCCCACCCCCCCCAGCATCTGCCAGTGATCCCAAGCACCCTCCCAGCATCTGCCAGTGATCCCAAGCACCCCCCAGCATCTGCCAGTGATCCCAACCACCACCCCCAGCATCTGCCAGTGATCCCAACCACCCCCCCCAGCATCTGCCAGTGATCCCAACCACCCCCCCCCAACATCTGCCAGTGATCCCAACCACCCCCCCCCCCCAGCATCTGCCAGTGATCCCAACCACCCCCCCCCCCAGCATCTGCCAGTGATCCCAACCACCCCCCTAGCATCTGCCAGTGATCCCAACCACCCCCCCACCATCTGAAGGTGATCCCAAGCACCCCCCCACCATCTAAAAGTGATCCCAACCACCCCCCCAGCTTCTGCCAGTGATCCCAAACCCCCTCCCCAGCATCTTCCAGTGATCCCACTCCCCCCTCTAGCATCTGCCAGTGATCCCAACCCCCCCCCCCCCCAGCATCTGCCAGTGATCCTACCACCCCCCCCCCCCCCCAGCATCTGCTAGTGATCCCAACCACCCCCCCAGCTTCTGACAGTGATCCAGCTACCCCCCCCCCCGCCAGCATCTGCCAGGGATGCTACCCACCACCCCCCCAGCATCTGCCAGTGATCCCAACCACCACCCCCCCAGCATCTGCCAGTGATCCCAACCCCCCCCCCGCATCTGCCAGTGATCCCAACCACCCCCCCCTGCATCTGCCAGTGATCCCAACCACCCCCCCCCCAGCATCTGCCAGTGATCCCAACTACCCCCCCAGCATCTGAAAGTGATCCCAACTACCCCCCCAGCATCTGAAAGTGATCCCAACCACCCCCCCAGCATCTGAAAGTGATCCCAACCACCCCCCCAGCATCTGAAAGTGATCCCAACCACCCCCCCAGCATCTGAAAGTGATCCCAACCACCCCCCCAGCTTCTGAAAGTGATCCCAATCACCCCCCCAGCTTCTGCCAGTGATCCCAACCCCCTCAGCATCTGCCAGTGATCCCACCCCCCAGCATCTGCCAGGGATCCCACCCCCCAGCATCTGCCAGGGATCCCACCCCCCAGCATCTGCCAGGGATCCCACCCCCCAGCATCTGCCAGGGATCCCACCCCCCAGCATCTGCCAGTGTTCCAACCCACCCCCCCCCACCCCCAGCATTTGAAAGTGATCCCACCTACCCCCCCAGCATCTGCCAGTGATCCCACCTACCCCCCCCAGCATCTGCCAGTGATCCCACCTACCCACCCCCCCAGCATCTGCCAGGGATCCCACACCCACCCCCCAGCATCTGCCAGGGATCCAACCCACCCCCCAGCATCCCTCCTCAGCATCTGACAGTGATCCAGCTACCCCCCCCCCCCAAGCATCTAACAGTGATCTGACCCCCCACCCCCAGCATCTGCCAGTGATCCAAACCACCCCCCAGCATCTGCAGTGATCCCAACCACCCCCCCCCTCCCAACATTTGAAAGTGATCCCACGCATCCCTCCTCAGCATCTGCTAGTGATCCCCCCCACCCCCAGCATCTGCCAATGATCCCACCCACCCCCCCCAGCATCTGCCAATGATCCCAACTACCCCCCCCCCAGCATCTAACAGTGATCCCAAACCCCCCCCAGCATCTAAAGGTGATCCCTCCCACCTCTCCCCATCATCTGACAGTGATCCCAACCACTCCCCCCAGCATCTGCCAGTGATCTCCCCCCCCAGCATCTGCCAGTGATCCCACCACTCCCCGAGCAGCTGCCAGTGATCCCACTGCCCCCCCCACCCCAGCATCTGCCAGTGATCCCGCCCCCCCAGCATCTGCCAGTGATCCCGCCCCCCCAGCATCTGCCAGTGATCCCGCCCCCCCAGCATCTGCCAGTGATCCCGCCCCCCCAGCATCTGCCAGTGATCCCGCCCCCCCAGCATCTGCCAGTGATCCCGCCCCCCAGCATCTGCCAGTGATCCCGCCCCCCCAGCATCTGCCAGTGATCCCAACCCCCCCTCCCCAGCATCTGAAAATGATCCCAATCCCCCCCCAGCATCTGCCAGTGATCCCGCCCCCCCAGCATCTGCCAGTGATCCCGCCCCCCCAGCATCTGCCAGTGATCCCAACCCCGCCCCCCAGCATCTGCCAGTGATCCCAACCCCCCTCCCCAGCATCTGAAAGTGATCCCAATCCCCCCCCCACAGCATCTGCCATTGAACCCAACCCCCCCCCCCCCAGCATCTGACAGTGATGCCAACCACCCCCCCAATATCTGCCAGTTTTCCGACCCCCCCCCTCCCCCCCAGCATCTGCCAGTGTTCCCACCCTCCCCCCCAACATCTGCCAGTGATCCCACCCCCAGCATCTGCCAGTAATCCGACCACCCCCTCCCCTGGACAGAGATGGGGCTCAGGTAAGTAATTAGGGGGTGCTGGGGAGGCTGCTACACACAGAAGCGTTTTTTTGTTTTTTTTTGTGATCAGCCGAGTCAATGAGACTCGGCGAGTAAGGGGTCGATCCCGACCCCTTACCACGTGATCATCTGTCAGACAATGACAGCTGATCATGTGATGTAGACAAAAGATGAGTAATCAGCCTTTTTCTTTTTGCTCGCGCTAACAGCGTGAGCAGAAAAAACAATGCCAATCAATGGCTTTTGTCAGAGGGACAGCGGTCCCGAATAGGGTGAGACATCACCCAAGTATCTGTGCCGCCTGCCAGTGACCACCAGTGCCACCTGCCAGTGCATAGAAATGCCAACCTGTGCAACCTTTCAGTGTCACCTAGTGCCTCATCAGTGCCCAACAGTGCCGCCTCATCAGTGCACATCAATGAAGGAGAAAAATTAACTGTTTACAAAATTTTATAACAAACTTAGCAGTGATTTAAATACCACCAAACGAAAGCTCTATTTGTGGTAAAAAAAATGATAAAAATGTGATTTGGGTACAGTGTTGCATGACCGCGCAATTATCATTCAAAGTGTGACAGCATTAAAAGCTGAAAATTGGCTTGGGCAGGAAGGGGTTTTAACCACTTGCCACCTGCTATATATAGCAAAATGATGGCAGCAAAGTGGTTTCAGTACCCTGACCGGATGTCATATGACATTTTCAGGTTATTAAAATTATTAAGCCGCTGCGCGCCCCCGGGGACGCGCATCGCGGCGATCGTTGTTGCGCTGTGTCAGTCTGACACACCACAACTCCTATCTAGGTAAAGAGTCTCTGACGGATACTCTTTACCATGTGATCAGCCGTGTCCAATCATGGCTGATCACGATGTAAACAGGAAGAGCCGGTGATCGGCTTTTCTTCACTCGTGTCTGTCAGACGTGAGTAGAGGAGAGCCAATCGGCTGCTACACTGACGGGGGGGTCTGTGCTGATCGATTATCAGCGCAGCCCCCCGAGGATGCCACCAGACCACCAGGGATGCCCACCACTAGGTATGCCACCCTAGACCACCAGGGATGCCAATCAGTGCCCACAATGGGCATCACCGATTGGCAGGCATTATTGTTTGGCACTGATTGGTAGACATGTGCACGCTGAAATATTTCGTTTCGGAATTTTGTTTTCGTCCGAAAAATAAATTTATTTAGTTACTCCCGAAATTCGTTATTATTTATTTTGTTTTTCGTTAAAAATTGCATTCGTCCGAAAATCCAAATTAAGGTTGAAACTGTCATTGAAGGCTTATGGTGTCTGTCGAATGTTCAAAGAAGATTCGACGGAGCAGCTAAACTGTACAATGCCGTATAGTTTACCTGCTCCATCGAATCTTCTTAGAACTTTCAACAGACACCATAAGCCAAAGTACGTGTGTACTTAGTTCTAGCTATTTTACTGCTCCTCCTCTTTGGTTACAATCAGCCAATAACATTCATCATCATCGTTATTTTTATTTATCTTTCCTCCCCTACGTCGAATCTTTCCTCCCCTACGTCGAATCTTTCCTCCCCTACGTCGAATCTTTCCTCCCCTACGTCGAATCTTTCCTCCCCTACGTCGAATCTTTCCTCCCCTACGTCGAATCTTTCCTCCCCTACGTCGAATCTTTCCTCTCTATGTAGAATAATCTTGGACTAATAGAGTTAAGGTTAGTCACATTCGACCATAGGTTTGATGGACACAGATTGCTATTGTCATCATCATGTCGAATCTCCTATCTGTATCGAACTGTTGTAGCAACGAAAATGAAAATAAAGCATTTGTTTATGTCGGATCTTTAGTTTTTCGGATTCTGCACTTTCGTTATCGTTTGTTAAAACGATAACGAAAATACCTGAAATTCGGACGAAAATGCATTCGGACGAAAACGAATGCACATGTCTACTGATTGGTATCCATCAGCACCATTTATTAGTGTACAGTGCCACCTATCCGTGCCGCATATTAGTGCCCATCATCAGTGCCCATCGGTGAAGGAGAAAACTTACTTATTTACAAAGTTTTGTAACTGAATCAAAAAAAAAATTCAAAATTTTCGGTCTTTTTTTTTATTTGTTTAGCAGAAAATAAAAACCGCAGAGGTGATCAAATACCACCATAATAAATCTCTATTTGTGGGAACAAAATGATAAAAATTTTGTTTGGGTACAGTGTAGCATGACAGCGCAATTGTCATTCAAAGTGCGACAGTGTTGAAAATTGGTCTGGGCAGGAAGGTGTATAAGTGCCCGGTATTGAAGTCATTAAAGTGATTGTAAAGGCTCTTATGTTTTTTATTAAAAAAAAAAATCATACTTGCCTCCACTGTGCACAGAGTGGCCCCGTACAACCTCTTCTGGGGTCCCTGGGCGGCTCTCACGTCTCCTCCCCGCATCAGATAACCACCTGGGGGGTTACCTTGCGGGCACGCTCCCGAGGCCGGCATTTGCGTCCACAGACTATCCAATCAAGAGCTGAGAACCCCAGGCAGAGGAAGAGAACGTCTCCGGTGGGTGAAATTCCAGGGCTCAGGTAGGTAAAATGGGTGGGCGGTCACGGTCACTGCTAGGTGTTTTTTCACCTTAATGCATAGGCTGCATTAAGGTGAAAAAACCACTTCAGCCCCGGAAGACTTGGCTGCTGAATGACCAGGCCATTTTTTGCGATTCGGCACTGCGTCGCTTTAACTGACAATTGCACGGTCGTGCGGCGCTGCACCCAAACAAAACTGACGTCCTTTTTTTCCCACAAATAGAGCTTTCTTTTGGTGGTATTTGATCATCTCTGCTGTGTTTTTTATTATTTGCGCTATAAACAAAAAAAGAGCGACAATTTTGAAAAAAACACAATATTTTGTACTTTTTGCTATAATAAATATCCCCCTTAGCTTTTTTTTAAAAAAAAAAAAAAAAAAAAAAAAAATTTGTTTTTCTCAGTTTAGTATCAATATGTATTCTTCTACATATTTTTGGTAATAAAAATTGCAATAAGCGTATATTGATTGGTTTGCGCAAAAGTTATAGCGTCTACAAAGTAGGGGATAGATTTATGGCATTTTTATTATTAATATTTATTTTTTTACTAGTAATGGCGGCAATCTGCAATTTTGGTGTTTTCTTTGTTTTTGGTTTTTTTTTGGGACTGCGACATTATGGCGGACACTTTTGACACATTTTTGGGACCATTGGCATTTATACAGCAATCAGTGCTATAAAAATCTACTGATTACTGTAAAAATGTCACTGGCAAGGAAGGGGTTAACACTAGGGGGCGATCAAGGGGTTAATTGTGTTCCCTGTGTGTGTTTATAACTGTGGGGGGAGGGGACTGACCTAGAAGAAATGACAGATCGTGATTCCTAGCTATTAAGAACACACGATCTGTCTCTCCTCACAGAACAGAACAGGGATATGTGTGTTTACACACACACGTCCCTGTTCTGCCTCTCGTGCCCGCATTGGCACCCCCGCGATGCAGTGCACGCGCCCCTGCTATCCCGCTTAAAGTGATCGACATATAGCTACGATGGTTTGCGGGATCGTGTTGACCTGCCGCTGTATAATGACGGTGGCTGGTCGGCAGGTGGTTAATGCACAGAATGCATTTAAGATAAAAAACCTTCTGCCTTTACAACTCCTTTAACCACATGTCAACCAGCCGCCGCAGTTACACTGCGGCAGGGTGGCTCTATTGTGCGAATCGCTGCACTGGTATGGCGCTTCGTGTAATAGATACAGTGGGCACGTGCATGGCGCTGCCCCGGAGCCAATATGTGTGCTGGCCGCTGCGATCGCTCCACAGAGAGGCAGAACAGGGATCTGCCAGTGTAAACAAAGCATAGCCCCGTTCTGTCAGGGGAATACTGTGTGATCGTCTGTTCCTAGTGATTAGGAACAGTGATCTCTCTCTACTCCAAGTCAGTCCACTCCCCCCACAGTTAGGCTTAATGTACACGGGACATTTTACAACCTCCCCTGAACGATTTAACTTGACAGATAGTAAACGACATTTAAAAAGTCTGTTTTGCCACGTTTACATGCCTCGTTTAGGAGCGTTTTTTTTTTTTTTTTCAAATAGGCAAAAATGTATCACCATTAAAAAATGCTTGTAAACGAAACGCGGCTAAACGCGAGTTGCTACGTTTACAAGCTGTTACAGGCATTTGGCATTTCAAATGCCTTTGAACATCCATCCTGAAGGCATTTTTTTGCATTCCAAAAAATGCTTCTAAACTCAACTGCCTAGAAACGACTATAAACTATAAACGAACATAGAGGAGAGTTCAGAGGCAGCTGAAGAAAAAACGCCCAACTGCTCCTAATAGTCCGTTTACCAGCAGCAGTGTACATGAGGCCTTAGAAACACTTCCCTCACACTTAACCCTTTGATCACCAACTAGTGTTAACCCCTTTCCTGCCAGTGTCATTTATACAGTAATCAGTGCATTTTTATAGCACTGATCGCTGTATTAATGTCCATGGTCCCCAAAAAAGTGTCAGAAGTGTCCGATCCGTCCACCGCAATGTCGCAGTTCAGGAAAAAAAAAAAACCCCGCTGATCACTGCCATTTCTCCTCACCACGATCACGGGCATCGAGTCCGCAGGCGCGCGCGCCCACTTTCCTCCTTGCACGGAGTCACTCCCCCCAGCACAGTCGGTGTCTGTAACCATGAAAATGGCTAGCAGCCTCTGATAGGACTCTTCAGCAATGTTTTTCCCCTTTATGGACATACAGTATATTTCTGTTGTTTTTTTATATTAATAGGTAATACTTAATAAATATGGAATACATATACGCTAATGCTGGCTGTGCCTTCCTCCTGCGGGGATCATTGGAGGAACGAGCAAAAGTTGTGCACCTGGCAGTGGGAAATACTGTGTGCCTGGCTGTGGGGGCTGCAACAAGGGAAGATCCTGGAAAGTACTAGCGGCTCCTACAGGAGTAGCGCTACAAATTTAAAAGACTTTCCAGTGAGTGTATGGAGACTCTGGACTTGTAGAGAAGAACTTTATGATGAAATGAGCCACCAGAACACGGTAATTATTTCGTAGTATTTGGAGACAGAATGGAGAGATAAAGCTTTGCTCATCAACCTTAACCGTGTAGATATCCAACTTCTTAATGAGACACGAGTTTGTGACTAGTTGCTTGGGATCAACAAAAGGTTCCTTGATGGCTACATCTTGATACTCAACATGTCAAAACCATAGACATTCTCCCACCATCTTGTAGCCCTTGTACTGTCCATCTTCTATAGCAGCTGCATAGAGTGTTGCACGATCAGAAAATATTAGCCAATCAGGTGTCAGCCATTTGCTCCGTAACCGTGTTGAGCATTGTTTCATAGAGCAGACAACATCCCATCCATTCAATGAATATTATGTCAACTCTTTTGACTGGCAGCTCCATTTCCCCCACCTTGCCCTTGAAGATGGTTACATCGTGACCTAGTTTGTTTGCCTTTACAATCTTGATGATGTAGTCCAAAATACTTGAGCACCCAATCTTTTTTTTGTCCCAGCCTAAAGGCCCGTAAACACATATGAAAATCAGAAGTAAAATTTCGTCAGACAAATGATCTGCCGATTTTCGGATCGTTAGTACGGTGCTTTTGACAGCCGATTCCATTTTTTCCTCAGATAAAAGCTGGATGTGCAGACTTTAAAATTTTTGTCGGATTTGAACTCAACGTCCCATTTTCGTTTAACTACTTGCCTTTAAGAGGCAGGGATAGCAGGCGTGACCGTGCCCGCGGGACCGGCGGACTCGATGTCCGCCGGTCTCCCGGCGATCGTGTCACAGACTCAGGACGGGGAAGTGCCTATGTAAATGAGGCATTTCCCCGTTCTACCTTGTGATATGACAGAGATCACTGCTCCCTGTCATCAGGAGCAGTGATCGCTGTCATGTGACTAGTAGTCCATCCCCCCACAGTTAGAATCACTCCCTAGGACACACTTAACCCCTTCATCGCCCCCTAGTGGTTAACCCCTTCACTGCCAGTGTCATTTACACAGTAATCAGTGCATTTTTATGGCACTGATCGCTGTATAAATGACAATGGTCCCAAAATAGTGTCCGATGTGTCTGTTATAATGTCGCAGTCCCAATGAAAATCGCAGATTGCCGCCATTACTAATAAAAAAAATTAATAATAAAAATGCCATTAACTGTTCCCTATTTTATAGACACTAACTTTTGCGCAAACCAATCAATATACGCTTATTGCGATATTATTATTTTTTTTTTTTTTACCAAAAATATGTAGAAGAATACATATCAGCCTAAACTGAGGAAAAAAATGTTTTTTTATACGTTTTTTGGGGATATTTATTATAGCAAAAAGTAAAAATTTTTTTTTTTTTTTAAATTGTTGCTCTTTTTTTGTTTATAGCGCAAAAAATAAAAACCACAGAGGTGATCAAATACCACCGAAAGAAAGCTCTATTAGTGGGAAAAAAAGGACGTCAATTTTGTTTGGGTGCAATGTCGCACGACCGCGCAATTGTCAATTAAAGCAATGCAGTGCCGAATCGCAAAAAGTGCTCTGGTCAGGAAGGGGGTAAAATCTTCCAGGGCTGAAGCGGTTAATCAGTACGGTTTTCGTACCAAAAAAAAAAAAAAATCGTAAGAGCAAGACTATGCATGCTCAGAAATGAAAGAATACATACAAAACTATTCAACACATTACATCACTTCTGAAGTTGTATTCTGTCGTACGAGAATTTTCGTATGGTGAGTAACCTCTTCACTTTCGACATGAGACGAGCATGCAACAAAAAATGGACAAACGGTCATCCGAAAATCTGATCGTGTGTACGAAGCTTTAGCTGCCAATATGCAGAGCATTCCTGTTCCACTTCCTACATCCAAGATAACTTTGTCCTTGAACAAGTGTCTGTTGTGAAGCATTTCGTTTCGATAGTTTAGAGTTCGAACTTCATTTTTAACAATTCCTTGTGGATACCAAAGTTTACAAATGATTCAAAGTAGTAGTCTTTAGAAGTCATCTCTTCAGCTGATGGTTTGATGCTGCTCTCTGGTTGGATACAGAGAACCTCCATGCTGCCGATGTTTGCTTCCACCATGTTTCCAGCACAGAGTCTCCCTCGCCTGCTGCACTGCACACAACCAGAAGCCTATGAATATAAAACAGGCTTCCTATGAGAGAACTGCGACATGTAGCGAGGCCTGGCTCTATATGAATCCTTGGAGAACCCTGTCCACCACTTCAGCAAGTCAGATAGAACCTGCCTCATTTCCTGGCTCATCTAGCCCTTTCCTTTCTTCAATCGTGGAGACTCATCGTTACATGTGAGCATTATCTAGAATGGTCTGTATGCTTATGGAACACCCATTCCTCAGGGTTGGACAACTGCAACCCAATAGCTGGTCCCAAGGCAAGTCCCTTCATGCCTCTGCCTCTGGGAGTCATGCTTGTAACTGTCAGTCTTGCAGGGCTTCAGTTGCCCACTCCTGCTCCAGACTGACATCCACCCATCAAAACATTGTGATATTTGCATAACTCCTTACAAGTGCCAGCCTACTGCTTGCATTAGGACTGAGGGTTCTTGAGAGGTGTACTTAGACAGGATGCTGTGATGTTGTCAGGAAGGTATATATAACACCCTGACGGTCCCTCCTACCAGCCATGATCTGCCTTTATTGTATAGAGAAACACAGAGACCCAGTGATGATGTCAAAGGGTCTAAAAAAAGGTACTGAAAACAGAAAGCATGTTGATGAAAGGAGGAACCAGGAAGGCAAAACGTAAGCATAAAAAATGTAAATTTTAAGTGTGAGGTCCCCTTAACACACACATCATGATAACAGCAGGTGAAACACGTTTTATTACACATTACTTGGAATTTTGTGAGAATGTTAGAACTATATGGTCTACCTGTCAGGGCTGGGCTCAGCCTTTCCTTTTCTGAGCTGGCCGCTCAGCTGTCGGCTAATTGCCAGCTCCCATCTCTCTCCACAGTTACCCAGCTGTTGTTGATTCTGCTCGTCAGTCCTGCCTACTTAGTCGTCCAGCTCACTTGATCTCTGCCTTCGCCTTTGTCAACATCACAGAGACTTTCTCTTGCATTCCTGTTGAAGACTTGCTCGGCTGACGTTCCTTCTGGCTCCTGCTTGCTGTATTACTACGTTTATCTCTGGCTCTCTGACATTTGCTTGGCTGACTACCCGATCCGGTTACTGAACTCTGGCTGGTTTTGACTACATTTACTCTGTTTACATTATTATTATTATTATTATTATTATTATTATTATTATTATACAAGTGTGATTTAGTGGCACTTCTGCTCTTGCCCAATCCACCTGAACATCATCTTCTCTCTTCACAGGTAAACCTGCGTTTATATCTCCACATACCTTAAAACTGAACATTGCATGACTGCAAAAAAGCTTATTGGGTAAACCTGCGTTTATATCTCCACATACCTTAAAACTGAACATTGCATGACTGCAAAAAAGCTTATTGGGTAAACCTGCGTTTATATCTCCACATACCTTAAAACTGAACATTGCATGACTGCAAAAAAGCTTATTGGGTAAATCTGTTTGTCACCACTGTTTCAACTCCATCTGTAGCCATGCTCACATTATTTCAATGTTTATTTAGCCATTAAGTCTTACCTAAATTATGGGTTGCCTTATCTTTACAATTTTGGCCTTTTAGTCCCCTTGCAGTTTGATTGTGGTGTGAAAGTTATGCCCTGCTAGCTGTGTTTCTAATATGCCCTCCTAACTGATTAATTGCCAGATTCAACCCACACCCAACACACAGTATAAAAACAAGGCCTTCCTTACGGGGGAACACATACAGGGGGCTGCACATACAGGGGGTTCTTCCAAAGAAGTGGCGTTCTTAAAATAAGTGGCACTTCTGCTCTTGCACTTCAGCGATTTGCACAAAGCAAACTATAAAAGACTGCAGGTGACCCCATTTCCTAATTTTATCATCTTCCTCTCTGAAACATGCACTCTTTACCTCTCCTCCTTTTCACAATTGCTGCCTCTCTCCTCAAACTCTCTTTTCTACATCCCTCTGCTCCACCCCACAACCTGTACATATCACCCTCACTTCTCCCCTCCCCCTATTACTGCACTCATCACCTCTTTCTAACTCTAAGCCCACTTGCTAACATACCCCCCAGGATACTGAAGCATGTCCCCTCATACAAATCATATTCTCATATTACCTCCCTCACTCTTCTGCTTCTCCTAATCGCTGGAGATATTTCCCCAAACCCTGGGCCCACTTTATTTAACTGTGCCCAACACACCCATCACCATCACCCTACACCCTCTGGCAGTAGTCGCAATCTACACAATCTAGTCTCCATTCCTCTTCTTGCCAACACCAGCATCACTCTCTCCTGCGCCCTCTGGAACGCCCGCTCTGTCTGCAACAAACTCACTGTTGTTCATGACCTCTTTGTCACTAATTCCTTTAATCTACTTGCTCTCACAGAAACCTGGCTCCACGAATATGACACCCCTTCTCCTGCTTCCCTCTCCCAGGGTGGCCTTCACTGGACTCACTCCCCCAGGCCTAATGGAAGCAAGGGAGGTGGAGTGGGATTCCTCCTATCCCCCCAGAGCACCTTCCAGGTTATTCACCCTCCTCCCTCGTTTTCCCTCTCATCATTCGAAGCCCACTGTATACGTCTATTCTCTCCTACTTCCCTAAGAATTACTGTGATCTACCGGCCCCCTGGACCATTATCGACTTTCCTTGATGAGTTTTCTGCCTGGCTACCCTACTTTCTCTCTTCAGAAATTCCCACAATCCTTCTCGGTGATTTCAACATCCCTGCTAATACAAACATTCCTGCTACTTCTAAACTTCTTAGTCTAACCTCTTCATTTGACCTGAAGCAATGGGTACAGGCTTCTACTCACTCTGATGGCAACACCCTTGACCTTGTATTCTCTTACCTATGCACTCCATGCAACTTCTCAAACAATCCTTTTCCTCTCTCCGACCACCACCTTATTAGTTTCTCTCTCCCCCTGTCTTCCACCACCTTTCCCTCCAATCGCCTAACCGTCACCCGTAGAAACTTTCGCAACTTCAACTCCTCTCTCCTCTACTCTGCTACCGACCACCTCTATGACAAAATCTCCCCCCTGTCCTGCCCCAACCAAGCCATATCCATCTACAATAAATCTCTGTCCTCCACCCTGGACAAGCTCGCTCCCCTCACTACACGCAGAATCAGGCCTCGACCCCTACAACCCTGGCAAACAGATGACACTAAAATTCTCAAAAAACGTAGTCGCGCTCTTGAGCGTCTGTGGCACAAGACCAAGTCTCTCAAAGACTTCAACCAATACAAATCTGCCCTCCAAAAATACTATTCTTTCCTCCACACTGCCAAGCAAACCTATTTTACAACTCTTATTAATACCTTCTCATCCAATCCCCGTAAACTCTTCTCTACCTTCAACTCTCTACTTTGTCCTCCACCGCCTCCCCCCACTGATTTACTCACTGCCCAGGAAATCGCTAATCACTTCAAAAACAAGATTGATACAATCCGTGATGAAATCTCCACTCTACAGGTATCTCCCCCAGCTAAGACCCCATGTCAACAGATACAACTGACACTACCTCTATTCAAATCTACTACTCCAGACGAAGTTGCTAAACTCCTTTCTATCGCCCACCTAACTACCTGTCCCCTGGACCCTGTTCCCTCTCAAATGCTACGGTCACCCTCTGACCCCATCCTACACTCTCTAACCCACATCTTCAATCTCTCCCTCACCTCTGGCGTCTTCCCCGATGCTCTAAAACATGCACTGGTCACTCCCATACTCAAAAAAACATCCTTGGACCCTACCAATCTTAACAACCTACGCCCTATCTCCTTGCTCCCCTTTTCCTCTAAACTCCTTGAACGCCTGGTTTACAACCAACTGAGTGACCACCTCATTAAAAACAACCTTCTTGATCCCCTTCAATCTGGATTTCGCCCTCAACACTCCACAGAAACTGCTCTTTTAAAACTCACAAATGACCTACTAACTGCAAAAACCAACGGACACTATTCTGTACTCCTACTTCTGGATCTTTCAGCTGCCTTTGACACGGTTGACCACCCCCTCCTCCTCAAAAAACTTCACTCCATCGGTCTCCGTGACTGTGCTCTTCAGTGGCTCTCATCCTACCTATCCCAACGCACCTTCAGTGTCACTTACAATTCTACTTCCTCCACTCCTCTTCCCTTCTCTGTCGGGGTCCCCCAAGGTTCTGTTCTTGGACCTCTTTTATTTTCAATCTACACCTCTTCCCTGGGTCAGCTGATAGCCTCTCATGGCTTTCAATATCATTTCTATGCTGATGACACACAAATCTATCTCTCCACCCCTCAACTCACTCCATCAGTCTCCTCACGCATCACTAACTTACTAACCGACATATCTGTATGGATGTCACACCACTTCCTCAAACTCAACTTGTCCAAAACCGAGCTTATAATATTTCCTCCCCCACGTGCCTCTTCCCCCGACTTCTCTGTGAAGAGCAATGGCAAAACCATCCACCCGTCCCCACATGTCAGGGTGCTAGGTGTTATCCTGGACTCTGAACTCTCCTTTCTGCCCCACATCCAATCACTTTCCAAAGCTTGCCGCCTCAACCTCCGCAACATCTCTAAACTACGTCCCTTTCTAACCAGTGAAACTACAAAGCTCCTGATTCACTCCCTGGTTATCTCTCGCCTTGACTACTGCAACTCACTCCTCATTGGCTTACCTTTAAATAGACTATCCCCCCTTCAGTCCATCATGAATGCTGCTGCCAGACTCATCCACCTTACAAACCGATCAGTGTCTGCTACTCCTCTCTGCCAATCCCTCCATTGGCTACCACTCGCCCAACGAATTAAATTCAAAATACTAACAATAAGTTACAAAGCCATCCACAACTGTGCCCCCAGCTACATCACTAACCTAGTCTCAAAATACCAACCTAAACGCCATCTCCGTTCCTCCCAAGATCTCCTGCTCTCTAGCTCCCTCATCACCTCCTCCCATATCCGCCTCCAGGACTTCTCCCGAGCCTCACCCATCCTCTGGAATTCCCTACCCCAATCTGTCAGACTGTCTCCAAATTTATCCACTTTTAGGCGATCCCTGAAGACTTTCCTCTTCAGAGAAGCCTATCCTGCCTCCATCTAACAACTGCACTATTTTCTCCATTAGCTCATCCCCCACAGCTATTACCCTTTTGTATAACTTGACCCTCCCTCCTAGATTGTAAGCTCTAACGAGCAGGGCCCTCTGATTCCTCCTGTATTGAATTGTATTGTACTTGTACTGTCTGCCCTAATGTTGTTGTAAAGCGCTGCGTAAACTGTCAGCGCTATATAAATCCTGTATAATAATAATAAATACAAGTGTGATTTAACTTTACTTCTGTCTAGGTCTGATTCATGGTTCCTGATACTACCACATTGGCGGCTGGTGCTCCATTTTTTGGGGGGAACATAGTTTCCACATTCAGAATTATACTATCAAAATTAGCATGTGCTGTAAATTGCTTCCGGCATTGCTTCTGTTTCTTCTTGCCAGAGGACACCATTTTGTTGAAGCCCAGAGCAGTCACTTTGTTACTGAGAACTCTCTCCCTCTCCTTGGTCTCAAAACCTATATGCCACTTTCTGTAATTTTAAATGTGTGCATTTCCAGCCTGGCTTGCGTGTCTTGGCTTGGGTAGTAAGGGAGGCTGTAGAAACTTTTTTGTGTCTCCCTGGCAGCAGAGTTTGTCCTGTCACCTATGCTGCTTTTCTTTTCCTTCTCCCTAATCTGTGCTTGTTGGTCACAGTCTGTGTTATCTTGTTGTTCCCCCCCTCCAGCAGCAGTAAATCTTAAGGCTATCCCAGATCTGCCTCTACTGGCTCATTAATTATCAGCACAGTGCCAAGACTACAGGACAATTGAGGCTGAGCAGAGCAGGGTGAGACAGTGCCATACTGGATTTTAAACAGTATAGGCACGTATTTTTAACATTTTACATATCTATACCTGCAAAAGGGGCAGCATGAAGTGCTCTATCAGGACTTAACTTAAAACATTTGACCCTTCGGAAGGTTTAACCCACTTGATGACCAGGACATTTTTTGCTATTCAGGACTGCTCTACCTTGAGGCTGCATTCACACTACAGCATTTTGAATTGCTGGCAGATCTGCCCACGATTTGACAGCACCAAAGTGTGAATGACAAAACGTGGAACTCGCATTTGAGATGCCATTTGAATGACATCTCACATCGCAGGGTGGGTCTTCCACAATTGTTGCACGATAAAACATGCTGCAATCGTGGCAACCCGCATCGCGGGACACATGTCGCCCAAAAAAAGGTTAAGGAGCTACTTTGGGGTGACATGCATCCCACGATTGCATCACGTTTTATTTCACGACAATCGCGGCAGACTGCGATTTAGGTGTCATTCACATGAATGGCATCTCAAATGTGAGTTCCGTGTTTTGTCATTCACTTCTCGGCGCTGTCAAATCGTGGGCAGATCTGCTTGTGATTCAAATCGCTGTAGTGTGAATGCATGGTCATGTAACACTGTACCCAAACAAAATTTGTATCACCTTTTTCACACAAATAGAGCTTTCTTTTGGTGGTATTTGATTGGGCAGCACAGTGGTGCAGTGGGTAGCACTCTCGCCTAGCAGTAAGAAGGGTCACTGGTTCGTATCCCGACCACGACACTACCTGCCTGGAGTTTGCATGTTCTCCCTGTGTCTGCGTGGGTTTCCTCCGGGTACTCCGGTTTCCTCCCACACTCCAAAAGACATGCTGGTAGGTTAATTGGATCCTGTCTAAATTGGCCCTAGTATAGGTTTGAATGTGAGTTAGGGACCTTAGATTGTAAGCTCCTTGAGGGTATAGGGACTGATGTGAATGTATAATATATATATGTAAAGCGCTGCGTAAATTGACGGCGCTATATAAGTACCTGAAATAAATAAATAAATAAATTACTGTTTTTTTTGTTTTGTTTTTTGCGATATAAACGAAAAAAGACCAAAAGGTTTGAAAAAAATATATATTTTTTTTTATAAAACATATCCAATAAAATCTAATTTATTGGTAAATTTAGGCCAAAATGTATTTTGCTACATGTCTTTAGTAAAAAAAAAAAAAAAAAATATCATTAAGTGTATACTATTGGTTTGTGTGAACGTTATAGTGTCTACAGACTATGGTATATACAGTATCTCACAAAAATGAGTTCCCCCCCCCCCCCCCCCCCCTTACATATTTGTAAACATATTGTTATATATTTTCATGTGACAACACTGAAGAACTGACACTTTGCTACAATGTAAAGTAGTGAGTGTACAGCTTGTATAACAGTGTACATTTGCTGTCCCCTCAAAATAACTCAACCCACAGCCATTAATGTCTAAACTCCTGCCAACAAAAGTGAGTACACCTGTAAGTGAAAATGTTCCAATTGGGCCCAATTAGCCATTTTCTCTCCCCGGTGTCATGTGACTCGTTAGTGTTACAAGGTCTCAGGTGTGAATGGGGAGCAGGTGTGTTAAATTTGGTGTTATAGCTCTCACTCTCTCATACTGGTCACTGGAAGTTCAACATGGCACCTCATGACAAAGAACTCTCTGAGGATCTGAAAAAAAGAATTGTTGCTCTACATAAAGATGACTTAGGCTATAAGAAGATTGCCAAGACCCTGAAACTGAGCTGCAGCATGGTGGCCAAGACCATACAGCGGTTTAACAGGACAAGTTCTACTCAGAACAGGCCTCATCATGGTCGACCAAAGAAGTTGAGTGCACGGGCTCAGCTTCATATCCAGAGGTCATCTTTGGGAAATGGACATATGAGTGCTGCCAGCATTGCTGCAGAGTTTGAAGGGGTGGGGGGGGGTCAGCCTGTCAGTGCTCAGACCATACGCCGCACACTGCATCAAATTGGTCTGCATGGCTGTCGTCCCAGAAGGAAGCCTCTTCTAAAGATTATACACAAGAAAGCCCACAGTTTGCTGAAGACAAGCAGATTAAGGACATGGATTACTGGAACCATGTCCTGTGGTCTGATGAGACCAAGATAAATTTATTTGGTTCAGATGGTGTCGAGTGGGTGTGGCGGCAACCAGGTGAGGAGTACAAAGACAAGTGTGTCTTGCCTACAGTCAAGCATGGTGATGTCATGGTCTGGGGCTGCATGAGTGCTTCCGGCACTGGGGAGCTACAATTCATTGAGGGAACCATGAATGCCAACATGTAGCACTACATGTTGTGCCCACCACGACAAGGTAGACTCTTTTAGGGCAGGACCTATACTAAACTACACTATGCTAACCTACTCGATGCTAGTCATTGTTTCTTTAGTGTTGGATACCTGTTTGAATTAGGCCCTATCCTCTAAACCTGCCTTCTTGCTTTACAGACTTGTTTACCAAGATCTACATAAGAGCAATCCTTTACTTACACAAAATGGACATCAGATTTGGAATGGCTGATATTGTTACAATATGGCGGGTGATGTGGTGGTCAGCAATAATCATCCTAATTTCCTTACACATTTTCCCCTTCTTTGATCATTGTTGAGCACTCTTCCATATAAATCCATCCACATTAGCCTGGAATAACGCAGGTGATGTGTACAAGATGGGAAGAGTCCCCAAGATGTGTCTACTACCTGATTAAATCTGTAGAGACACTAGGGGTATTTCCACTGATCTTCCACACATATTCTCACCTACTGATCCTCTAATGCAGATGGATGCACATACATTTGTCTCTTACTAGCCTACCAATTAAAAGGCAGTGTCCTTTCCTGTCTTCACACAAACCTAGACAGGTAAGTTTACATAGAGATTGGAGACATGTCCCCACCAGGATATGTGGAATAAATCCGCGCTATGGATGAAGGTACTCTCTGGGTGGGGAGCTGCTGCCCCTACAGGTATAAATCCACCTGGGTGGAAAAATACTACAATATGAGTGAAAATAGAGATGTAGGTGTGGCGCTGCTCTGCTGTGATGTGATTTTTTTATGTTTACCTTTTGTAATGACTTACTGGCTACACATGTTATCTTGCAACATACAAAAATAAAAAAAATATAAAACTTTATAAATTAAATGACTTCTTTACAGGAAGCATAACTTAAATCCAATAACACTGTTGAAGTGAAGTGGCAAGGCCGATTACTGCTTTTTTTCCCACTTAGTGCTTGTTATTCAATTGTTTTACACCCTCTGGTGTATATATTGTTAGGTTTAGAAAATTAATGTGAATTACTCCTCTAAATGTTGTTTGTGATTGAAAATGGGTGAAAAATGTGGGTGAGAATAATTAAATATGTATAAATATGCAAAAATATGTAAAAGTATGCAGAAAATAAAAATGCAATAAAACCACAAATGGATGTTGCATAAATTAAAATTAAACATAAAATCACTTGTTGGTTACATATATGTGAATACTTGTGTCACATACCATTTGATTTAAGTGCAATAAAACGTGCAAAAAAAGTGCTATTTATACTAAATCATAAAGTGACTGGTACTTAAACTGTAAACTGAGTGATTTGTGCTTAATAAGCCCAGTACTTGCTGTAAATGTACGTGGTTATGGTGAAAAAGTCTTTTAAATGGTTCAAAAATTCTTTGTTTGAATTATGGTTTGGAAGGGTTAAATTCTCATTGGAAGGTGGTGTATATAAAGTATATACTTTTATGTAGCCGGTACCCACCTTACCTAAGCCGGCCTGGGGGAAGAATATATGAACATATCCTAAGCCGGCATAGCAACACTCACAGTACGGACCAGAGATATCCAGGGCTGCTACACAGTGGCAAACACTGTGACTGCTCATACCCCTGCAGGGGTGTCCCTATTCGGTGAGTGCAAGCACAATAAGACCTCGGTTAAGGAGCACCATCACAAGACCAGCACTTGAATAAGGAATGGTTTTTACAAACACCACCTTCCAATGAGAATTTAACCCTTCCAAACCATAATTCAAGCAAAGCCTTTTTGAACCATTTAAAAGACTTTTTCACCATAACTACGTACCTTTACAGCAAGTACTGGGCTTATGAAGCACAAATCACTCGGTTTACAGTTTAAGCACCAGTCACTTTATGATTTAGTATAAATAGCACATTTTTTTGCATGTTTTATTACACTTAAATCAAATGGTATGTGACACAAGTATTCACATATATGTAACCAACAAGTGATTTTATTTTATTTTTATGTTTAATTTTAATTTTGGTTTATGTGACATCCATTTGTGGTTTTATTGCATTTTTATTTTCTGCATATTTTTGCATATTTCTACATATTTAATTATTCTCACCCACATTTTTCACCCATTTTCAATCACAAACAACATTTAGAGGAGTAATTCATATTAATTTTCTAAACCTAACAATATATACACCAGAAGGTGTAACACAATTGAATAACGAGCACTAAGTGGAAAAAAAGCAGTAATCGGCCTTTAAGGCCACTTCACGTGTCACTTTAAATGTTTAATTTTCAACAGTGTTATTGGATTTAAGTTATGCTTCCTGTAAAGAAGTCATTTAATTTATAAAGTTTTATATTTTTTTTATTTTTGTATGTTGCAAGATAACATGTGTAGCCAGTAAGTCATTACACAAGGTAAACATAAAAAATCGCATCACAGCAGAGCAGCGCCACACCTGCATCTCTATTTTCACTCATGTCCGCACCAGGAATAGTACAAAGCCCTGAACCAGTTCCATACCAGGCCATAGTAACATGACACCGGCAGGAACACCCTCCCACCCTGAGCGAGCGTCATATGACATCCTCCGCTTCTCGCCGCTACTGCGGGGAGCCCCAGGGGCCCGCAGTGCACCAATCGGGGATGAGGCGTGACCCTCAGGATGCAGCCCATCCCCATACCTCTCAACATTTTGAGATGGGACTGAGGGACACCTACTAACAAATGTATGTAGGCATAGGACACGCCCCCTGCCACACCCCCTTAATGGAGAATTAGCCAAAAAAGGTTAATTAAATCCACAAGGGCTTTTTCTTACCACTACTATTCCTTTATATTGGTTTTTAAAATGTACAAATGCAGCAATTTAGAAATTGGATGAAAGGTTTAGAACTGGGAAACACTTTTTGAAAATTTAAAAGTGCATTTTATATATAACTATATGGATCAGACCAAAATGTGGGGGAAAGAGGGACATTGCTCCAAATCAGGGAGAGTCCCTCGAAATATCAGGGACAGTTGGGAGCTATGCATCCCCGATCAGTGTAAAGAGCCAATAAAAATGTCACTTTACCACGTGACCAGCTGTGTCTAATCACAGCCATTCACATGCACTTTCCTCGTGCGCGCCCCTAGGGGGGGGGGGGGGCAGATCGGGGACGGGGCTTGTCACCCTGACACAGCCCATCCCCAAATGTGGTAAAGAGCCAATGAAATTGGCTCTTTACCACGTGACTGGCTGTATCCAATCACAGCCAGTCACAGAATGTAAACCAACCGCGGTAACGAGCTATTACCGGGTTCTCCACCTTACACACCAATCGTGTGTAAGGAGGAGATTGCGGTAACAGCTCGTTAGGTGTTCACCAATCACACTGATTGCCCACCCCCCCAGTAATAAAGAGGACCTGCCACCAGCCCATCTGAGTACCTATCACCAGCCCATCAGAGTACCCGAGTATCTGTCACCAGCCAATCGGAGTACCTGTCACCAGCCAATCGGAGTACCTGTCACCAGCCCATCAGAGTACCTGTCACCAGCCCATCAGAGTACCCGAGTACTTGTCACCAGCCCATCAGAGTACCCAAGTACCTATCTGCAGCCCATGGCACATGGAATATACCTTGGGGTGTTTGCTTTCCAAAATGGGGTAATTTTGTGGATAATTCCACTGTCCTTGTGTTCCAGGACCTTCAAAGGTGTGGTAGGTAGGAATTAAATTAGATGTGTAATATATGCTCCTAGAACGCCTGAAGGTACTACTTCACAGTATGTGGCCAGGCTGTGTAAAAGTCTCACACATGTGGTATCGCTATACTCAGGAGGAGTAGCAGAATGTATTTTTTGGGGGGTACTTTTGGCTATGTACATGCTATGTGTTAGAAAAATCATATAAAATGACCACTTTGTGTAAAAAAAATTAAAAAATACGTTTTCATTTTCTTTCCATGTTTTCCGAAGACTGGTAAAAAATACCAGACTGTAAAAAAATGAACCGTTCAAAAGACTCATAATGACTCATAGAATATACATTGGGGTATTTGCTTTCCAAAATGGGGTCATTTTGTGGGTAATTCCACTGTCCTGGTGCTCCAGGGCCTTCAAAAGTGTAATCTGTCGTAATAGGAAATTAGATGTGTAATTTATGCTCCTAGAACGCCTGACGGTGCTCCCTGCATGTTGGACTTCTCTATGCGGCCAGGCTGTGAAAAAGTCACACACGTGGTACTGCCATATTTGGGAGGAGTAGCAGAATGTATTTTGGTGTGTAATTGGAAGTACTTTTAAAAAGGGGTCATTTGGGGGGTATTTGTACTTTCCTGACATTTCAGAGCCTCAAGAAATTAGATAGGCCATCAGTACATCAGGTGTAATCAATTTTCAATGATTGGTACCATAGCTTGTAAACTCTATAACTTTCACACGGACCAAATAATACACACTAATGCCCCGTACACACGATCAGACATTCCGACAACAAAATCCATGGATTTTTTCAGATGAAACTTGTCTTGCATACACACGGTCACACAAATCTTGTCGGAAATTCCGAACGCCAAGAACGCGGTGACGTACAACACGTACGACGAGCCGAGAAAAATGAAGTTCAATAGCTAGTGCGGCTCTTCTGCTTGATTCCGAGCACGCGTGAGACTTTGTGCGTCAGAATTGTGTATACAAAATCAGAATTTACGACAACGGATTTTGTTGTCGGAAAATTTGAGATCCAGATCTCAAATTTTGTGTCCGATAGAGCCTACACACGGTCGGAATTTCCGACGACAAGCTCCCATCGAACATTTTCCGTCGGAAAATCTGACCGTGTGTACGAGCCATTATTTGGGTTATTTTTACCAAAGATATGTAGCAGTATAATTTTTGTCCCAAATTTATGAACAAACATGACTTATTCGCAAAATGTTATCATAGAAACTAAAAAAAATGTGTTTTTTTTCAAAATTTTCGCTCTTTTTTTCACTTATGTTGCAAAAAAATAAAAAAACATAGAAATACCACCAAAAGCTCTATTTGTGTGAAAAAAAATGATAAAAACTTTGGGTACAGTGTTGCATGATTGAGTAATTGGCATTCAAAGTGTGAGAGCGCTGAAAGCTGAAAATTGGTCTGGGCAGGAAGGGGGTATAAGTGCCCTGTATTGAGGTGGTTAAATGAGGCATTACTAAATGGCGGACCGCGAGCTGGATCCGGACCAAGCCACTGTCCCATCCAGACCCACGGTTGAGTAATTTAGGATCCGCTTTTCCTCCCCAGCCTTGGCCGCTGCTGTTCTCTGCATGTCGGGAAGCACCATGATAATATCCCGGATGGGGGAGGCACAGCTCTGCATTGGGGGGCTCTCGCTCCCATCTTAGGTAGGAGAGTGAAGGATGGAGGACACTACAGGAAGAGCGAGGAGGAGTGATGTGAGAGGTGGCAGTGCTGGAGGGGGAGGCTGGCTGGATATTCAGAGGGCTAAGTGCACTGCTGTGGGGGGGGGGGGTAAAGGGGGAGGGGGGTTAGTGCTGTGGGGGGCTGTGAAGGTAGGCAATGCAGTGCTGTGGGGGGCTGTGAAGGTAGGCAGTGTTTTGTGGGGCTGTGACAGTGCTGTGGGGGGCGGTGAAGGTAGGCAGTGCTGTGGATGGCTGTCACAGTACTGTGGGGGGATGTGAAGGTAGGCAGTGCTGTGGGGGGCTGTGAAATTGCTGTGGGGGACATGAAGGTAGGCAATGCTGTGGGGGGCTGTAAGGGTAGGCAGTGCTGTGGGGGGTTGTGACAGTGCTGTGGGGGGTGGTGAAGGTAGGCAGTGCTGTGGGGGCTGTGAAGGTAGGCAGTTCTGTGGATGGCTGTGACAGTGCTGTGGGGGGCTGTGAAGGTAGGCAGTGCTGTGGGCGCTGTGAAGGTAGGCGGTGCTGTGGGGGGCTGTGAAGGTAGGCAGTGCTGTGGAGGGCTATGACAGTACTGTGGGGGGCTGTGGAGGTAGGCAGTGCTGTGGGGGGCTGTGAAATTGACATGGGGGGCTGTGAAGGTAGGCAGTGCTGTAGAGGCTGTGACAGAGTTGAAAGGGGGCGGTAAAGAGGCATGGTTGTGATTTGAGAGGGGACAGTGCTGTAGGGGAGTGAAGAGGGCAGAGCATATTACTGGGGGACTGGGGATTTGTGATGTAAGGGTGATGTAATAAGGGGAAGGTGATGGGAAGGGAATGCAGGTGCTGTGAAGAGGGCAGATTACACTACTGTGGGGGGATTTGTGATGTGAGGGGGCAGTGCTGTGGGGAGGAGTAATGTGAAGGGGGCAGTGCTGTGTGTGAGGGGGTTGGTGTAAAGTGGGGTGATGTGGGGGGGGGGGGTGATGTGAGGGGGGTGGGTGATATGAAGAAGTCTTCGCACAAACGTGTGATTTTTCTGGTAGAAAATTTGGCTGATTGGACATCCATAAAATGTAATTCAATACCCCTGCTTTAAACAATCATCCAGCTTTACAAAAGCTCACACTCTATGAAATAAGATGAATTCAGTGCTTCTTATTCTGGCCCAACTGCTGGCGTCCAGCTCTGGGTGGGTTCCAGGTGCAAACCAACATCCAGCTGCAAACTCCAGGTTTCTTTCACTAACCTGACACTGAGATTTAAACGGGTTAAGTTGACATTCCTCCTGAAGGTCCCTCCTTCAAATAGCGGGAGGCCGATCCTCAACCCCCCTCCAGCCGGTACAGTATAAGGACCCAAAGATGAAGGTGGTACCCTACCCAGAGATCTCATCAACAGCTATGGGTCATCAGAGAAATCTCCAGACTCGTGGCCTGGCCAATCAAGTTGCCCCCTTCACACACTGAATAGCATCTTTGCAACATCACCCTAAACATCAGTCAGCCTTCTTACTTTACAGATTTCTTTACCAAGCTATACAGTACTATTATTATGGATTTCTAAGACCCCTTTCACACTAGAGCATTTTGCCGGTCGCTATAGCATTAGAAATAGCGTCTGGAAACCACCCTAAAACAGCTGCTCCATTCACTCCAGTGTGAAAGCCTGAGGGCTTTCACACTGGAGCGGTGCCCTGGCAGGGCGTCAGAAAAAGTCCTGCCAGCAGCTTCTTTGGAGCGGTGAACTCACCGTTCCTCCACCATTGCTCTCCATTGAAATCAATGGGGCAGCGCTGCAATATCGCTGGCAAAACGCTGCTCGGGTGGCGTTTTGCGGGCAGATTTAACCCCTTTTCATCCGCTAGGGGGGTTAAAACCGCCCTGCTAGCAGCCGAATAGGGCCGCTAAAACGACGGTAAAGTGGCGCTAAAAATTGGGCCGCTTTACCGCTGACAGCGGTGGCAGCACAGTGTGAAAGGGGTCTTAAGCAACAACAGTTTATGCAGGTCTTTAAAAGAAGACAGTACATTTACAATACAATTCAAGATGACTCAATACAATTTACTGATCCCCCTGATGCAGATGGATGCACATACATTTGTCCCTTACTAGCCTACCTTTTAAAAGGCAGTGTACCTTCATTCACGCACCAAGATGTAACTTGTAGATCACAGAAATCTTCTCAACATGAAAGATACAAAAATTAAAATACTACCAACATGCAAACCATCTTTAGTATATCCATACTATACCTGTAACTGTCTGTATCTTTTTGTTTATATATATATATATATATATATATATATATATATATATATATATATATATATACAGTATCTCACAAAAGTGAGTACACCCCTCACATTTTTTGTAAATATTTTATTCTTTCTTTTCATGTGACAACACTGAAGAAATGACACTTTGCTACAATGTAAAGTAGTAAATGTACAGCTTGTATAACAGTGTAAATTTGATGTCCCCTCAGAATAACTCAACACACGGTCATTAATGTCTAAACCACTGGCAACAAAAGTGAGTACACCCCTAAGTGAAAATGACCAAATTGGGCCCAAAGTGTCAATATTTTGTTTGGCCACCATTATTTTGCAGCACTGCCTTAACCCTCTTGGGCATGGAGTTCACCAGAGCTTCACAGGTTGCCACTGGAGTCCTCTTCCACTCCTCCATGACGACATCATGGAGCTGGTGGATGTTGGAGACCTTGCGCTCCTCCACCTTCCATTTGAGGATGCTCCACAGATGCTCAATAGGGTTTAGGTCTGGAGACATGCTTGGCCAGTCCATCACCTTTACCCTCAGCTTGTTTAGCAAGGCAGTGGTGGTCTTGGAGGTGTGTTTGGGGTCATTATCATGTTGGAATACTGCCCTGCGGCCCAGTCTCCGAAGGGAGGGTATCATGCTCTGCTTCAGAATGTCACAGTACATGTTGGCATTCATGGTTCCCTCAATGAACTGTAGCTCCCCAGTGCCGGCAGCACTCATGCAGCCCCAGACTATGACACTCCCACCACCATGCTTGACTGTAGGCAAGACACACTTGTCTTTGTTCTCCTCACCTGGTTGCCGCCACACACACTTGACACCATCTGAACCAAATAAGTTTATCTTGATCTCATCAGACCACAGGACATGGTTCCAGTAATCCATGTAATTAGTCTGCTTGTCTTTAGCAAACTGTTTGTGGGCTTTCTTGTGCATCATCTTTAGAAGAGGCTTCCTTCTGGGACGACAGCCATGCAGGTCAGTTTGATGCAGTGTGCCGCATATGGTCTGAGGACTGACAGGCTGACTTCCCACCTCTTCAACCTCTGCAGCAATGTAGGCAGCACTCATACGTCTATTTCCCAAAGACAACCTCTGGATATGGTGCTGAGCATGTGCACTCAACTCCTTTGGTCAACCATGGCGAGGCCTGTTCTGAGTGGAACCTGTCCTGTTAGACCACTGTATAGTCTTGGCCACCGTGTTGCAGCTCAGTTGCAGGGTCTTGGCATTCTTCTTATAGCCTAGGCCATCTTTATGTAGAGCAGCATTTCTTTTTTTCAGATCCTCAGAGAGTTCTTTGCCATGAGGTGCCATGTTGAACTTCCAGTGACCAGTATGAGAGAGTGAGAGCGATAACACCAAATTTAACACACTTGCTCCCCATTTACACCTGAGCTCTTGTAACACTAACGAGTCACATGACACCGGGGAGGGAAAATGGCTAATTGGGCCCAATTTGGACATTTTCACTTAGGGGTGTACTCACTTTTGTTGCCAGCGGTTTAGACATTAAGTGCTGTGTGTTGAGTTATTTTGAGGGGACAGCAAATTTAGACTGTTATACAAGCTGTACACTCATTACTTCACATTGTAGAAAAGTTTTATTTCTTCAGTGTTGTCACATGAAAAGTTATAATAAAATATTTACAAAAAATGTGAGGGGTGTACTCACTTTTGTGAGATACTGTGTGTGTGTGTGTGTATATATATATATATATATATATATATATATATATACCGGTAATATAGATATTGTACAATCTTCTTTAGATCTACCATCAACTATGTAGTGCAAAAGCCTGCCTGATTGGATACAGGGTGAATGGATAGATAGGTAGGTCTTCCTAATCTATAGTTCTGGTAAATCTAAAGGAAATTGTACAGAGATTGTACAATCAAATTGCATAATGTATTGCCAGTTATGTACAAGCACATAGGAGGGAGTGGAGACACTATTTGGGCACAGAGTGTCTTCATTATCAGGTACAGTGTGTCTCTATTATCTCACGTATAATGTGTCTCCACTATTTGGGTACAAAGTGTCTCCATTATCAGGTACAGTGTGTCTCTATTATCAGGTACAGTATAACGTGTCTCCATGATAGGGGGACAGCATGATTCCATTATCAGGTACAAAGTGTGTCCATTATCCAGTACATTGTGTATGCATTATAAAGTGCCTCCATTATATGGGAACATAGTGTTTCCATTATCCGGTACAGTGCATCTTTATGATCAGGTATAATGTGCCCCCCCAATACTCACCTTCACTCCCTCTCGATCCAGCGATGTGCATGAGAGCTGAGCTTCTCCTGGGTCTCTCATTCCTCATTGGCTGAGACAGCAGCATAGCTCCCAACTGTCCCTGATTTCGAGTAATGTGCCCCTGTCCCTCTTTGCCCCTCATTTGTCCCTCATTTTGGTCTGATCTATATAGCTGTATAAAAAATGCACTTTTTATCTTTCAAAAAGTGTTTCTCAGTGCTAAACTTTCATCCAAATTCTAAATTGCTGCATTTATAAATTTTAAAAGCTAATATAAAGGAATAGGAGTGGTAAAAAAGTCCTTGTGAATTTAATTAACCTTTTTTTGGTTAATTCTCCATTAAGGGGGTGTGTTGGGGGCGTATCCTCTGCCTACATATGCTTGCAAGTAGATGTCCCTCATTCCCGTCTCAAAATGTTGGGAGGTATGCAGCAGCCATTGGCTCCTGCTACTGTCAGTCACAGCCAGTGAGCCAATGAGTAGGGAGCAGGGGGCTGGGCCGAGCCACAACTCTGTGTATTATGGACACATATAGGAGGGCTCAGAAGCAAGCACACAGCAGTGGCCCCAGAGAAAGCCTGTGCAAAAGCACTGCACAGAGCAGGAAAGTATGACATTTTTGTTATTTGAAAGAAAAAAAAATCAAAATAAGCCTTTAATGTCGCTTTAACCCAATCATGCCTGGATATGGGAGGGGTTCCCCTAAGCAGAGTGAGATTCTCTAGACCTGGGGCTCCCAGGGGTACCTTGGGACTTTTGCCTATGCCATGGTTCACCCCTTTCGTGTGAGCTCACCCCTTAAGAGACGAACAAGACAAGGAATTGGTCGCACACTGGAACTCCAAATTATCTCGATGTCATCTTTATTGTCAAAAAAGGGTCAGACAGATACAGGCAATGGTAGACGTTTCACAATCGATAGGTTGTGAACAAGCAAGCTATCGCTTGTGAAACGTCTACCATTGCCTGTATCTGTCTGACCCTTTTTTGACAATAAAGATGTCATCGAGATAATTTGGATTTCCAGTGTGCGACCAATTCCTTGTCTTGTTTGTCTTCCACGGTGGTGAGCCGAGGTCTGCACCTGTGATCCATCCTGCACCTAAGTTTGCCTGGAGCGGTGTGCTTCTCTCTACCCCTTAAGAGATACTTGGTTGACCTTAACCAGTATTCTCCAGCTGCACTTGCCACTACAGGCCTTACAGCAATGAGTCCCAGAGCAGCAGCGCTGGCACAAGCCCGTTACCAGGAGACGTGCCCAACAAAGCTTAGGTGAAGGAAGAGTCCAGAAACAAAGGGCCTTTTTCAAAGCTTTACTGAACAATCAGTCAAATCTACTGTATGTTGTATATACACACTTACATTCATCCTAGTCCCAAGTGACGGCACATTGCTTGGTTACCAACAGTCATTAGATAGGTGAGAAGAGAGAGGTGTAACCTGTACCTTTATAGGAGTTGCTCAAAGCCCTTAATCCAGCAGGGAAGTGTCAGTGAGACACTAATGCATTCCAATTTCAGAGTTCCCCACGCCGCACCTACACTGAGGGGGTTCTCTAACTTTCCTGTAGCTGCGATTGTCAGCTTTTGTGATGGAGAAGAGATTGAATGCAGTTCTGCTGGGGGGGGGGGGGGGGGGGGGCCTGTTTCCAGGAGGAGGAGGACTGTCATTGGCCACTGCTAAAGCCGATCACAGTCCTGCTAGCCCGCCCACCATCTGGAGGAAGATGACTTGCTTGGTTGCCACTACCAATCTCAGAAAGAAGAGATTTCACTGTGATTGAGAAAACCACAATCAGGTGACAGTTTGTGGAATTACTGTTGAGCTTCTGGGAACTTTGTTGAAATTATTCCTGAACCTTTCCATCACTTACTACTGAACCCCGGCATTCTGTGTCCCTTTAAGCTACTGTCAGTATTCAGTGCAATGAAAATCACACCCAACTTTTCCTGTGGCACAGAGCACCGCACATTTTATCAGCTGCGGGGGCCCAACTTATGATCCTGCACACAGGCCCACTGCATTCAGAAAATACCCCCGACCTGAAATCATTATTGCACATCCATTCCAGATGCTTGTATGTGACATCACATACAAGCACGTGGGCTGGATGCGAGAGGTGGATTAGCAGGATGAGTGTGCCAGGACAGGTAGATGTGTCTCATCTCTGCTTCCTTTCACCACTATGCATATCATGCATATCATAGAAGAGAAGAGGGTACAGTGGTGGAGTAGATGAGCAGGAGGGTACAGCAGTGGGGAAAATGAGCAGGAGGGTACAGCAGTGGGACAGATGAGCAGGAGAGTACAGCGATGGGGAAAATAAGCAGGAGGGGTTCAGAGGTGGGACAGATGAGCAGGAGGGTACATTGGTGGAAGAGATGAGAAGGGAGTTTAGCAGTGGGGCAGAAAAGCAGGGGGGTACAGTGTTGGGGCAGATTAGCAGGGGGATTTAGCGTTGGGCCAGATGAGCAGAGGGGTTTAGTGTTTTGGCAGATGAGAAGGGGGTTCAGTGGTGGGACAGAAAAGCGGGGGAGTAGAGTAGAGGGGCAGATGTGAAAGGAGGTGTATTGGTGAGACAGATGAGCAGGGGGTTACATTGGGGGGCAGGAGAGTAGGGGGAATAGAGGTGGGGCAGAAGAGCAGGGGGGGTATAGAGGTGAGACAGATGTGCAGCAGGTACATTGGTGGGGCAGATGAGAAAGCGGGTTACAGTGGTGGAGCAGATGGGTCCAGTGTTAGGACAGATGAGAAGGTGATTCAGTAGTGAGATAGAAGAGCACGGGGATACGGTGGTGGAGCAGATGTGCAGGGAGGTACAGTGGTGGGCAGATGAGAAAAGGGGGTACATTGATGGGACAGATAAGCAGGGGGCTTACAGTGGTGGGACAGAAGAGCAAGGGGTACAGTGGTGGGGCAGATGTGCAGCAGGTACAGTGGTGGGAGGAAGGAGAAGGGGGTTCAGTGGTGGGACAGATGAGCGGGGGGGGGGGGTTCAGTGTTGGGGCAGAGGAGAAGGGAGGTACAGAGCTGTGGCAGGGTTGCAGAGGAGAAAGGTGATACATCAGTGGAACACATGAGCAGGGGGTTACAGTGGTGGGGCAGAAGAGCAGGGGTACAGTGGTGGGGCAGATGAGAAAGAGGGTTACAGTGGTGGGGCAGATGAGCAGATAAGTTCAGTGTTAGGACAGATGAGAAGATGTTTCAGCAGTGAGACAGGAGAGCATGGGGGTACGGTGGTGGAGTAAATGTGCAAGGAGGTACAGTGGTGGGGCAGATGAGAAAGCGGTAACATTGGTGGGGCAGATGAACAGGGGGTTACAGTGGTGGGACAGAAGAGCAGGGTGGTACAGTGGTGGGACAGAAGAGCAGGGTGGTACAGTGGTGGGACAGATGAGCAGGGGATACAGAGGTGGGGCAGATGTACAGAGGGTTACAGTGGTGGGGCAGATGAGCAGGGGTTACAGTGGTGGGGCAGATGAAAAAGGGGGTACATTGGTGGGGCAGATGAGAAAGGGGGTACTTTGGTGGGGCAGATGAGAAAGGGGGTACATTGGTGGGGCAGATGAGCAGAGGGTTACAGTGGTGGGACAGAAGAGCAGGGTGGTACAGTGGTGGGGCAGATGTACAGAGGGTTACAGTGGTGGGGCAGATGTACAGAGGGTTACAGGTGTGAAGGTGCATGATTTGGGGCTAATCTGAGGTGTGAGAATGCAGGATGTTAATTTCTCATTACTAAAGTAGTTTAAAGCATTTACTTTATAAAAAACGCTTTTCATGATTGAGAGTGTGAAGTTGACATTTTTTTTTTTTTATAAAATCGGCACGCTTAATTTCTTTGAAAACATTTTTCGGCACACCGTGCTCAAAAGGTTGCCTACCTCTGCGCTATAAGATTGTAAAAGACCTGGGACTCTTTTGGTGGCCTGAAAGAGAGTAGTAATGTGGCGCATAGCTTGTCGCAGAAAACAGTGCGTGTGGCTGAATTGTGAGTGTTCTGCACGGGGTCAGATATGTCCTGTGGAGAGAGCTAGTGCTAGCAGGGGGTGAGGAGAGTTGAATATGTGCTGGGGGCAGTGGCAGCTGGTGCTCAAAAAATTTTTTTTGGGGGGGGGGGTGCAAACAAACTGAAAAATTTTGGAAAAAAAACATCAATTGCAGCCTCACTGTGCCCCATAAAATGCAGCCACTGTAGCCCATCATGTGCAGCCACTGTGCCCATCATATGCAGCCTGTGTGCCCATTATATACAGCCTCTGTGCCCATCATATGCAGCCTGTGCCCATCATATGCAGCCTGTGCCCATCATGCAGCCACTGTGCCCATCATACGCAGCCTGTGCCCATATGTGTTGGGGGGGTCAGATATGTTCTGCGGGGGGGGGGGGGGCTTTGTGAGAGAAGAGGGCCAGTTTAAGGGGGAGCAGTAGGGGGGGTAGAATATGTGCTGAAGGGGTCCTTTGGGAAGGAAGAGAGATAGTGCAAGGAGAGGTTGTCAGATTTCAAATCCAATCCATGCTTCTAGCACATGTTCCTCCTGCCAAAGCCCCTCCAGCGCATATTCTCCTAACCCCTTGATCATTCCACATATTTTCTACCATGTCCTCCTTTCCAGCCACTCTCTCCCTCTCCCTCCTCCATCTACAGAGCATAATAAAAATTTACTACAAACCTGATATCAGCACGTCCCTGCTCCCCTCCTCCTCGTGTGTGTACAGAACGGAGGAGGGGAGGAGCTTTGATACACTGACACTCTGCTCTGGTCTACTGTCAGGGATGGTGGAGACATGTCACTCTCGGTGCAGTCCGTGTGAATGATGTGTCCGGATCTGGAGCAGAAGTAAACCAGAACACATCATTCAAAAACCGGACTGTCCAGGAGAAAACTGTACAGGTGGCAACCCTATGTCCAGATGTGAAGGAGAGAGGACACGTGAGAGAGAGCTCCGGCTTCCAGGCTGAAAAATCCTCGGTAATTCTTCTAGGTGCCATCCTGTGAAGCTAGCCACTGCCACAGGGTCGGGGACTCCACCCTGATCCATCGATGCCATCCAAGAGACATTCGGCCAAGAAACAGCCGCCTCCTAAGGTCCTAGGCTCCCGGCGCTCACACGTGCAGCGGCCATCTTACCTTTGGGAACCGAGTGGGCTGTGTCAGTGCAGACAGATCTGCGGCTACTGCTGGACATGGAGCAGGACGGCGGAGATCCTCTGCAGCCTACAGGTATGGAACAGCCAGTGGCAACAGCCTACACCGCAGTCATCCTGGTGGCCATAGAGGAGAGTAAAATGCTTGTAAAGGGAAGAATAGATACGCTGGCCATGAAGTGCGGTCTTATCAAACAGGACCTTGACAAGTTCAGAGGCCGTGTTACTTCTGCAGAAAACCGTATAGGATAATGCGGCCACCACTAATCAAAATGTTGCTGAACTACAATGCACAGTCAAAGTATTGATGGCGCGGTCTGAGGACGCCAAAAATAGACTGCGCCGCAATAATGTGAGAGGGGTGGGTCTTCCAGAGGGAGCAGAGGGCCTGAACCCTACCAGCTTTGCTAAAAAAATTCTTTTAGGATATCCTCACTTTACAGCAAGTCTCCTTCACATACATCGTGGAGCATGCCCACAGGGTCCCGACGGGTCCAAAACCACAGAGTGCGATTCCTAGTTTGCTTCCTGAACTATTGCGACAGAGACCTCATCAATGCTGAAGCTAGGAAAAAAACACAGCTCCAATTTGAAAGTACTACGCTACATTTATTTCCAATTTTTTTTCCGGAGCTGCAGAAGCGTCGACGCACATTTGTGGAGTAGGGTTGCCACCTGTCCAGGATTCACCCGGACAGTTCGGGTTTGGAATCCCGTGTCCAGGTTTTAGACCACCTGAAACCAGGACACATTATTCAGACCAGACTATGGCTTCCCAGGAGGGTTTCTGGCTGCAGTTGTCTAAGCTGAGAGTGTCTATTACACTCTCTTTCACATTGCCCAAAGCCAGCACTAACAATACTAACAATCCACCCCCCCCCCCCCCCCCCCCCACACTGACAGGAGAGGGGAATGTGCTTGATCTGCTCCTCTTCCTCCCACCCCTACCCCTCTGTGTCTAACCACATTCCAATTCCTGGCACTGTGCCTCAGAAAAAGAAAAGTGGGGGTGGGAAATTTGAAGCCCAGCAGTCGCAGATACATCTGGATGAGAGGTGCTGACTGCCAAGGGGTGAGTGAGCTCACCATCCATCCCTGTCTATGACTGAAGTCTTCTCTCTCCTGCCTTAGTGTACTCACTCAATGGTAAATCAGGGTTCTCAGAGCACCCCTTACATTACAGTTCTTATTTACTAGAGGTCGACCGATATGGGTTTTTCTCTGGCCGATGCCAAAGCCGATATTTAGAAATCGCGGTGGCCGATGGACGATATATGATGCCGATTTTTTTTTTTTTTTTCCCTTCATCGCATAAAATCTAACAGTTAGACCCCTTTCACACTGGGGCGTTTTTCAGGCGCTTTTGGGCTAAAAATAGCGCCTGTAAAACGGCTCCCCTGCAGTCTATGTGAAAGCTCGAGTGCTTGCACACTGAAGCGATGCGCTGGCAGGATGTTAAAAAAAAGTCCTGCAAGCGGCATCTTTGGAGCGGTGTATACCGCTCCTCCACCACTCCTGCCCATTGAAATGAATGCGCACCGCTGCCGAAGCGCCTGCAAAGCGTTTCGGCAGCAGCGCTTCAGGGGCGCATTTAACCCCTTCTTCGGCCGCTAGCAGCCGAATAGCGCCGCTAAAATGACGGTAAAGCGCCGCTAAAACTAACAGCGTTTTACCGTCAACGCATGCCCGCTCCAGTGTGAAAGCAGCCTTAAGTAATAAGTGAAAATTTTTTATATTTAAACATTTATTAAACAAAACAAACCTCCAATCAGTTCACTTGTATGTAGAATTTAGATTTAAAAAAAAATAACTATATCTTAAATATTAAATACACAAAAACAGGTAATCAAAACTTTTGGACGAAAAAAAATGGGCTAACTTTACTGCTTTTTTTTTTTTTTTTTTTTTTTTTATTTCATTAGTGTATTTTTTCAAAAAAAATTGCGTTTGAAAGACCGCTGTGCAAATACTGTGTGACATAAAATTTTGCAACAACCGCTATTTTATTCCCTAGGGTCTCTGCTAGAAAAAATATATATAATGTTTGGGGGTTCTAAGTGATTTTCTAGCAGAAAATACAGGATTTTTACTTGTAAGCAACAAGTGTCAGAAAAGATTTAGTCTTTAAATGGTTAAACTGAGAACTTCTCCACGGAGTTCAGTCTATTGATAAAAGAACCTGAAAGAGATACAAATGTATCTTCTTATCAGACTTGGCAGGCTGCCCAGCGAGGAGAGAAGAAAACTTCAGAAAACTTGCATTGACTTCTATTACAGAAGTCATTTGCAAGTCCCGCTGAAGGTATAATCGGCTTTTTTTATCAGCACAATCGGCCGATGCCGATTAAGTAAAGAAAGCCAAATATCGGCCGATATATCGGCCGGCCGATATATCGGTCGACCTCTATTATTTACTCCAGAGGCCGCAGTGTTCACCCTTACATCAGAGTCCTCTCCGTACATCAGAGCTCTCAGTGTACCCCCTTAAATAAGGGTTCCAAGAGCATCCCTTATGTCAGAGTCCCCAGAGCTCTCCCTTACATCAGAGTCTGCAGAGTCCCCCCTTACAGTGTAACGGAACTCTGCGAGTTCAGATATAAGGAAGGAACTCTGCAGATTCTGATGTAAAGGGGGACTCTTGTGATTAACTTTATATGATTGGAAATGTTATTTAATCGCAAAATATATGTATAGTTTATACTGTAAAAAAAAAATTGCTGTGCTCCGCTAAAGTGTTCGGGTTTGACTTGAAGAAAAGGTGGCAACCCTATTGTGGAGGGGAGGTACAGAAAAGGTTGCAAGAAAAGGGGATCACCTATGCCATGTTATACTCCAGCAAGCTCCGTGTTGAATATCGAGGCTCAGTGAAATTCTTTGAGGTACCCTCAGATGTCTCTGATTGGCCTGGATACCCTGAATTACATTTTTCTTTGATGGGGAAAAGGTTAACTGCTTTTGTTTTCTTGTGCTCCTGCAACGTTTAAGCTAAACACATCCAGGTTACCATGTTTTAAACAATGTGTGAGCTTATTCCTATGTTTTTTTTTTTTTTTTTTTAAAGACTGTTTAACTGGTATGTGTCCTTATTGTGGGTTGCATATCCTGGCCTTACCTGCTCAGTTTATTGACCTCAGTGTGTTGCTTTCAGTGCATGACCATATCCAAAAGTCCGCGTGGAGTTTGGAGTTCTCTCTAAAAAGTTTGGGTGTTCAAGAACTGCACTGTGTTGTAAGACTTGACTTCTCCCCTTTCAAATACCCTAGTTTTCTCCTACCGGAGTTTATGGAGTGAATTTTCAAGAAGTGCGCTCCAGTTTTGAGTTTTTGGTTTTGGGATCAAGTCCGCCTCCTAGTTTATTTTATGCTGTTGAGACAGGGACCGGTGGACTATTTGATGGGACTGTTTGAGTTTTTATTCCTTTTTTGTTTTCTCCTTTTGTGGTGCCATCACAAATTCCTCCGTGATCACGGGAATGGTGGCATCCAGAAACAAACAGTATTGCAATGTTGTGTGTGTTATTGGTTTACCTGTTTTCTTTAGCATGGCGTGTGGCTCTGAGTGACTCTGGACCTTACTTTTGATCCTAGGCTTCCATCTTGTGGCCTTTTTGAGAATTACAGTCATGTCTTTAAAGTGATACTCTGAGGTGAATTTACTAAAGGCAAATAGGCTGTGCACTTTGCAAAGTGCAGTTGCACTCTGCAAGAGCAGTTGCTCCAGAGCTTAGTAAATGAGAAGAAGCTCTGCTGACTTCCATCATCCAATCATGTGCAAGCAAATATGCAGTTTTTTTTATTTTCCTTGCACGTAATTGGGTACTCTTTGCAAACTGAAGCCCTACCTCATTTACTAAGCTCTGGAGCAACTGCACTTGGAGAGGGCAACTGCACTCTGCAAAGTGCACAGTCTATTTGCCTTTAGTAAATCAACCCCTAAGCCTTCATTTTTGTATTTTTTTTTTAAACAACAAACAATTCATGCTTACCTCCACTGTGCAGTTCGTTTTGCACAGTGTGGCCCAGAACCTCGTCTTCAGGTGTCCCCCGGCGGCGCTCGAGGCTCCTCCTCGCATCGGTAAACCCCCTGGGAGAAGCGCTCTCCCGGGGGGGGGGAAACCTTGTGGGCGCGCTCCCAAGTCCAGCATTTGCGTCTCTAGACACAGAATGTCGGACTCGGCCCGCCCCCCCAGCGCCTGTGTAACTGGATTTGATTGACAGCAGTGGGAGCCAATGGCTGCGCTGCTATCAATCTATCCAATCAAGAGCTGAGAACCCCAGGCAGAGAGGAAGAATGCGTCTCCGCCGAGGGATCGAAGGGCTCAGGTGAGTAAATCGGGGGCTGGGGGGCCGGTCAGTGTCAGATGTTTTTTCCCCTTAATGCATAGGATTTTACAACCCCTTTAAATGTTAGAGTTATCTCCCGGAATGTCAGGGGACTGAATTCTAAATTTAGGAGGGCTCTGGTGTTAAAATACAGGCCTACCATCCTCACATTATGTTCCTGCAAGAAACCCATCTGTTGGGGAGTAAGATTTTAGCTAGGAAACATCTCTGGATGCACAGAGCCATACATGCCTCATTTTTTTCCCTTGCTAGGGGTGTGTCAATATTGCTTCATAGATCATTACCTTACTCCATAGAGGCAGTAGTTATAGATCCCAGGGACAATATTTAGTGGTACTGATTGATGTTTACTCGCATCGCTTAGTCCTGGTTAATATATATATTCCTCCTCCTTTTTTCTGTACCTCCTTTATGAGATACAGGAGAAACTTGCGCCTCATGTCCCGTTTAAGTTGCTGGTGGCCGGTAATTTCAGTAATATCTTTGCTTTGGACACGTCAAACCCGCATAGGACCCCTAATCTTGATGTATTGCATTGGGCAGAGGCTACAGGTCTTACTGAACTTTGGTGGTGGAAGCATCCCACAGAGAGATTATATTCATATCTGTCCTCAGTACATGCTTTCTCCTCCGGGATAGATATGGCTTTTGCTAATAAGGCCCTTTTGACACTGGTATCACAGACTTCATATCTCCCTGGGGGTGTCTCGGATCATACCCCGTTACAGGTTATTCTGCAATTAGGACCACACAGGTCTAGGAGGGCTTGGCATCTATCCCCTGGTTGGGTGGGAGAGCCCATTGTGGAAGAAGTATTGAAGCCACACGTAGACACATATTGGCAGATTAATGAGGGATCAGCCACAATGCAGATTAAATGGGATGCCTTCAAGGCCACTACTAGGGGCATGTACAGTATATATAAGCCATAAATGCCATTAGAAAGGAGCGCAACAGTGTTGAGAGGGACCTTCAGGATAAAGAACAGGAATGTGCACGGGTGCACGCTGACTCACCCCCCCCCCCACCCCCCCCCCCAGATACGTTGGCTGGGTTGCAGTTTGCAGGGAGGATTGTGTCTATTCATTATCAAGACATGGCTACCTGTCATCTGCAATAGAGTGTGACGCGCATTTTTGAAAAAGGGGACAAAACTGCTACGGTCAGAGATGTATCCACTGCCATCAATATTGATGGCAGTGGATACATCTCTGACCGTAGCCCCTTGTATCTCTTCCCCATCGGGAATATTATTAAACGACAGGGAAGATATTTTACAGGCATTTGTATCCTTTTATAGGACTCTGTACTCACCTATAGCGTCATATGATGTTGAGGAACTTTTGGCTACCTTGGAGGCTTTGCAGTTGCTGTTCAATTTCATAGCCACTGTTGGGGAGTGATAGAGAATGTCAATCCTCTTTCTAAAGTGAGAGCTAAGGCGAACACTTCCAACACCATAAACATATATTTCCAATCCACGGAATCAATGGTCTTTCCCAAATCAAGGAAGACCAATATCCCACCACTGGAAATATCTGGGCCTAACTGGGTATGCGTGAAAACCCTACGTAGATTAATATCCGTGGCTTTCTTAGGCATAAAACCAGTCTGGTCAGGGGAAATAACCTGTTGCAAGACCGACATAAGTCTAGTAGCTAGCAATTTAGTCAGTATTTTGAAATCCATATTTAATAATGATATAGGTCTATATAAAGAGGGATCCTTATCTGGCTTGGATAAGAGCACCATGTGAGCCTCATAAAAGGAAGAAGGAAGGCTCCCCTTCTGGAAACAGTTCAAATATAATTGAAGCAATCTGGGTGCAAGGGCTTCCGAGTATTGATGGTACCACTCAATCAACTATAGCATTTCTTCATTATCAGGTGTATTAACAACAGCATGTCTCCGTTATCATAAATAGTGGGGTTGATTTACTAAAGGTAAATTGGCTATTAACTTTACAGAAAAAGTTGCATTTCACAAGGGGATCTGCTCCATGGCTTAGTGAATGAGGTAAAGCGCTGCTGACTGACCATTATCCAATCATGTGCAAGCAAAGTGCTATTTATTTTATTTTCCTTGCATGTAATTGGGTTCTTTAGGCTTGATTCACACCTATGCATTTGTTGTGCTTTTTGCATTTTGCAGATTTGCTCTACAGAACATGTTCCATAGGAAACCATGTTAAATGGACTGTAGTGCAAAATGCAAAAAGCACTAAAAATGCATAGGTGTGAATCAGGCCTTACAAAGAGAAACTTCGACACATTTGTAGCCAGGTGCTGGACTATAGAAGTGAAGGAGACACTTTCCTCTTTACAGTCAGTTTACTTACTTTCTGCTGTTATGGTGAATGTTGTGTTGCACTATCCCCGCTAGTCAGCAGAGAGAGAACTACAGACAGAAAAGCATATAGATTCCTATACAGAACGCTGAAGATCGTGCGATCTGAAGTACAGAAAGTAAGCCATATTGTGGAGGTTATAGACCATTTGCACTTTAATTCCCAGGAGACACTAGGCAAGGAGAAGCAGTGGAGCGGCTTTTCTAAAACTGTACAGCTAGGTTCTTCCTCTTGGCATCAAAGTAACTGATGAGATGAAATCTGCTGCATGCTGACCAGACTGCTGAGAGGCCAGAAACAAGTGGAGACACCCAAAGCAGCTGTAACACTTACCCCAAACTCAGGTGGTAAGACACTATTGCTGGCTACTGTGTTCTTCACCTATAGCAGCCCCCTTTCCCATAAGGCAAGCAGGCCGCCGACACTCCTGGCTCCTCCCCTTCATCGGATGCCCCCACAAAAAGCCACTTTCCATGGGGGCATCCGTGCGGGCGCGCTCCCAAGACTCGCTGCTGTGTCCATTGACACAGACAGCAGGACTGGGCCCCGCCCCCCCATGTCACTGGATTTGATTGACAGCAGCAGGAGCCAATGGCTATCAACCTGTCCAATGAGGACAGAGACAGCGTCTGGAGCCACTGGGCTTGTGCAGATCACTGAATTGGATGGGCTCAAGTAAGAAAAAGTGGGGCACTGGTGGCAGCTGCAGCACAGAAGGATTTTTCACCTTATTGCATAGAATGCATTAGGGGAAAAAAACCTTGAGACTTTACAATCACTTTAAATCACAGCAAAGCCGTGGCTGAGAGCTCAGCGTATGATTGGGTCGAATCAGCTTCAAAAAAGGTATTGATAAGGTTGGAAATAATAGGTTGGAGTTCTACTTAAGTTGTTTTTCATTTTTCTACATAATGTGTGCGTGTCAGTTGTAAGACGTAGCTTAAGTCTTTCCAGATGTGTCTAGCGTCATGTATGTTGAAATATACTGCTTGTTACCTTATATGGAGATTTGCTCAAACTGATGCTTGTGTAACCAAGCCTTATAAAAAGCCCCAATAAAGAGCCGACAGGTTCAGTTGAGAGTACGGGACCTTTAAGGCTCGGATCTGATATACAGAAATCTATATTCTGTGTCTTATTTCTTTGATAGCTAAATTTGGCAAAGCAATATAAACTAGAAGCAGTTAAGTTGAAAACTGCACTTAACATTTCTGGCGCCCGGAAGTAGGGACACACCGATGACACTTCAAGAGGTGGATGAATTGGACTGACGGAACAAAAGGTCAGGCATTCCGGGAACCACAGATTGAAAACCTGCGCAGGTAAGAAAAAGCTTTATTTTTCTTATATTCTGTGCTCCCCTGATTTGTGCCTATCCGTTCTGTCAGTTACGGTTCTCCTGGTTTTAAAACACCAGCCTCTGTAGTGGTGAGTCTAGAATTACTGCATATTGTGGTTTATATTGCTGGAATTAATTGTTGTTTGTTGTCTGTCTGTCTTGTTGAGAAAGTGAATGAGCCTTGCCTAGGTTGGTATGAATTGAAAGAATATCATCCCAATGAGCAGTAGAATGCGTCCTTAACCTCGCAAGAGGACTTTGGGGGTCTGCCGCTTAAGTTTGATATTCAATTTAATTCATAAACCATAGACGGGTTGAAAGTATAAGCCCTGTCTGCTCCATAAAGCAGGGATAAGAGTGTATGAGAGGGATCCCAGATACAGGGGGAATGAGGTCTCCATAAGCCCGGAGATCTAGTCGGATACCTGGTCACTTAAAGGAATGCTTGTATATGTGTAGCTGCCATTCTGGTCATAATATTTGTGAGTTGGCTAGCATATAAAGTAATTCGATTTCAGAAATCTCATCCGGAGAGGTTTTTAGTATTCTGGCACCCTAGGAGGAAGGCAACGAGGAACTAGTGTAGCTTTTTTTTAGTATTTAGTACTGTACACTAAGTGTCCCACACGCTACCTAGGCACGGACTGTCAGAATGGGCCAGCAGAACACGAAACCCCGTCAGGGAATTGTGGTGCATTATACGGTGCCACAGATAATTAAGAACATCTATGGGAAAGATGAAGCATAGGACTTAAAGGATGTCCTTCGTAAATTTAAGGTGAAAGGAGCAGCGGGTTTAGACCCGGATGTATGGAGTGAAATAAAAAGGGACAGACAAGGAGAGGTGTTAGAGAAGCAATGGATGCGTCAGATTCAATGCTTAATTAAGGTCTCAAATAGAGCAAAAGAAGAGGGGTGGAAATATAATTCAGATTGTGATGGTTGGGATATGAAAGACAGAAAAAAAAAAAAAAAAAAAAAAAAATGTTGAAATTTTAAATAATCTTAGTTCAGCCATCCCACCCCCATATACTGACATAGTACGTAAACTACACAAGATATATCCTGAAATTGAGGGTAGAGGATGGGTTTTGTATAGCAAAGCCAGCTGCTTTCTGTAGATTTTTTTTTGTGACACAGTTAATGAATACACATGAAGCAACTTGGCAGGATGGGGAGGATTTATGCAGACATAAAATGACTCTGACCCTGTTTAACTAGTTTATGACCGACCTACAGACCGAGCTGAGGGGGGATGGCAATTTAGAGACAGGAGGTCAGACACATAGACTCAAGGGCCCCTTTTATTGCTAGATTAGAAGCTTTCTCTCAGGCAAAACAACAGGAGAGAGGGTCAATATCACTCATGAAACAAATGCCAGGAGAGACTGTATCAGAATTTTACTTATCTATGGAAAGTATGATGGCAGATGAGGGATTGGATTTGGCTCTGCCAGTCACGATCTGAGCCTTCAATAGACAGTTTATGGAAGGATTAATTCCACAGATAAGTGAAAGACTGAAAGCCTGCATACCACCCTTAATTTGTTGCGATTTTTGGCAGAAAAAGGTTGCAAGGTTAATAAGAAAAAGTTGCAAGTGTGTCAGAAAAAGTTATCTTTTTGGGACATTGTATATCACAGGGTACAAGACATCTCACTGAGGAGAGGGTTCAAGTGATAAAGGGAATGTTACCCCCACGGAATTTCAAACAATTGCGTATGTTTTTAGGTATTGTGTCATATTGTAGACAATGGATACCACATGCTAGCGCTTTGATGCAGCCATTATACGATTGTTTGAAAATTGTACCGTATATGCTTACAGAAGTAGCTTATGAGTCGTTTGTCACTTTGAAAAGGTTGTTGATTTCTGCCCTGGCTATTGGTATTCCAGATTACACCAAGATATTTTATTTGTACATTGCTGAAATCACTGGACACGCCACAGGTGTTTTGACACAGGCACATGTAAAACAAAGACCTGTTGCTTAATTTTCAGCAGCATTAGATCCAGTGTCCAGAGGTTCACCGTCCTGTGTACGGGCGATAGCAGCAGTGTCGATAATCCTAGATAAGTCATCAGAAATTGTTCTAGACAATCCAGTTGTAGTGCACACCACACATGAGATACATGCAATCTTGTCTCAGGTACAGCCCAAACACATTTCAATGGCTAGGCAATTAAGGTTACAGTGTACTTTACTTTTACCTCCAAATGTTACTTTTCAGCGCTGTACAACTTTAAATTTGGCTACCTTTTTGCCTCTTCAGTCACCAGATTTGGCAAGGGGGAATAATAGTGCTAATAAGGAAGAAGAAGAGGAAGAAAAAAAAAATTCTCGAGAACTTCTGATAAGAGAGGACATTCTAAAAACAATGGACTTTTTAGTTTTTTTGACTACTGATGAAATAATTTATCCATCAGATATGTTGCAGTTTTTATATATCATTTTTATGTGACAGGACATGTTTATTATATCAAGATGAGATATTTTTTACACATCATTTTTTACATTCATATATAGTGTATTTTCAGAGTTGAAAGGGTTAAACATCCCTACAATAGAGTCATTCTAGTTAGAAGGAACATCTGGTGATAATTAAGACAGAGTACATTTTTTTTTCCTTAAAGGTACATGTTACAGATACACCAATCTTAAATGCTGAGCACACTTTGTACATAGATGGTAGTAGGTTTGCTGATGACAAGGGTAAATATCACACAGGGTATGCTGTAGTGACTGACACAGGTGATTGAAACATAGCTCTTAACAGCCCACATGTCAGCACAAGAAGCAGAATTAAAAGCTTTAGAACAAGCCCTAGAATACTTAAAAGGACGAGAAGGGAATATTTATACTGACTCTGCCTACGCTTATGGTGTAGCGCACGATTATGGCCACATATGGAGGGCTAGAGGTTATCTGACAGCAGCAGGTACACCTGTAAAACATGGAGAAGGGATTAAGAGAGTTCTGAACAATCTTCAAAAAGGTTAAACGAGTGTCCATTATGAAGATAGTGGCACACACGAGCGCAAAAACAATTGAGGCAAAAGGAAATGCATTTGCAGATTTGACTGCAAAACAGGCAGCTCTAGGGGAAGGAAGCCCTGAGACCTTAGCAGCGGTAGAGGTGAGTATCCCAGAACCAACATGGCAGCAGCTGAGTAAATTACAGGAGCAAGTAGGGGAGAGCGAGAAAGATAAGTGGGTCAGAATGGGAGCAGCACCAGACCTTGACAGTGTATGGAGGGAAGGGGGCAAAGTATGCCTGCCTGCCTCTCTGTACCCAGCAATGGCAGCAGCAGTTCACCTACCCACACACGTCAGTTCCAATTCCATGTATAGGATTGTGAACCAAGGATGGCTCGCCCCTGGATTCAGTAGTACTGCAAGAAACTACTGTGCAGCCTGCCAAATCTGTCTCCTGAATAACCCAGGATAGAGAGTAAAAACCCCACGGAAACACCAGGTTCGGGCCCAATACCCCTTCCAGAGACTGCAAATTGACTACATACAAATGCCTAAGAGCGGCCCCTTTGAATTTGTCCTCGTGTGTATCGATTTATTCTCAGGTTGGCCCGAAAGTTATCCAGTAAAATCAGCTACAGCAAAAGTCACAGCCAAGAAACTGATTACTGAGTTAATACCTAGGTTTGGTCTTTCTGAAACAATAGAATCAGATAGGGGGACACACTTTACAGGAGAAATCATGCAGAATGTGATGACCATGTTAGGGGTTCAACAAAGTTTCCACACCCCTTACCATCCACAGAGTTCAGGATCAGTGGAAAGAGTAAATGGGACAATAAAGTTGAAAATACAAAAAGCCATGCAAGAGTTAAACAAGCCATGGCCAGAATGCCTGCCTTTGGCTTTGTTCTCTATAAGATACACTCCAACAGGGAAAACAGGATTATCCCCATATGAAATACTTTTTGGGAATGCACCTAGATTAGGTCTATACTTTCTACAGAGTATGCAATTGCAATGTGATAGTTTGACTGCATATGTGATACAATTACAACAACGTCTAACTAAGATCCACAAAAGTGTGTATTCTTCTCTTCCAGACCCTAACTCAATAGCAGGTACACATACACTGCTACCAGGAGATTATGTATATGTTAAGAAACACACCAGAAAGACATTGGAACCTAGATTTGAAGGTCCTTATCAAGTGCTTTTGACTACAGCCACTTCAGTGAAATTGGAAGGAAAAGCAGCCTGGATCCACGCATCACACTGCAAAAAGAGTCTTGAACCGAGAGAAACAGAATGAAGATTCTTCTATGATAATAATGCTTGAATGTTTTCAAATGTTTGTTTATACATGGACTCCGGGTATCAATGTAACAGTTCATGAAAATAGTACTGATCTTAGATGGGTAAATCAGGATAAGAGTATAACACAATATCATTACTACGAATGGTATTTTGTACTAGTAAGGAAATGGGAAGCACAACAGGAGGATATATATACAATGGCAACATTATGGTTTCAATATAAAGATAGAGGACGCTCTACCCACCATCTTCGAATCCTCTGTATTAACTCCTATTCCTAGATCTTGCATAAATGTTTCGGTATCACAACAGAAAACAAAAATCAAATTTAATGTAACTTTTCCCCAGCTACCAGAATGTAGGTATCGCCGAGAATGGTATGATACAGTTCTGGGAGCTGCAGGAACTGGAATGGGAATAATGAATGGGATACAGATGGAAATGATACAAAATAAGTGGAAATGTGCAGGAAGTCACATAGCTGATAGTTTAATAATCATAAGTAAATGGTTACCTACAACATTCGAAACACAAATTAGCTAGGTACAATTAACTAAATATCTCAATATTATGGTTAATCACACAGCACTAGCCAGTCTGGAGTTGTGGAAAGAAAATCAGGAGTTTATAAACATTACTCAATGTGCTTTTTCTACACTATCTTATCACATTCAAATCGCACTTGGATGAACTATTTCAAGGGTTTAAATTTAAAAAGTACATGGTTTGAAGTACCAGGAAAAGAAGTTGAATGTGAGGAAAGATGGTGTGCTGGAAGGTTTGATGTATACAAAGTGGAGGAGGTCCAGGTAATGTGTAAGTTAATAGTGATGCCACTCCTGATAGGAAAGGATCTACCTGAATTTTGGTATCCTGAGATTTATGGACACTATGTAGATACACAAAACATGACTCATGATCTAAGTTTATATGTGCTAAGACTAATAAGGGAATAGTCTGTGGAAGAAGTTCTCCAGTCTATGAACTTTGCTTATTGAAACATCAATCTAACATATGTAGGTTTCAGAGATTACCAGCAGGTGTAGGAAACAGATTTATGGAGATAGGAACACAACATATTTGTTTAGTCACAAATGATCAGGAAACTATGGAAAGTTTAAATAAAACGGCCCCTTTTTCAGGATGCGTAAAGAATGTTAAAATGCTTAAATGGCAAAATGACACTTTCCTTTTTGAACCAGATGCACATAGAATATTTAATCTAGAATGGACGGTAGATAATCTTACTGATACTACTCCTTTTATAATATCATTAGAGCTCTTACGGCAAATCTTAAATGAGTCCGAAATACTTAGAAAACACATAGAGACACAAGAACATACCCTTCAAAATAATCTAATATCTGCGGTTATAGATAAAGGGAAATTAATACATTTATCCTCACAAATAAGAGATAAAACAACACATCATTGGTATGATGTATTTGCTGGATGATCACCCACTGCTACGGCAATTTTTAATTGGATGCTTAATCCGATACTTATTCTAATTTTAGTTTTTGTACTGCTTACTGTGATAAACTGTTGATTATATAGGAAGATTAAGGTATGAACAGATAGAATGGAAAGAGAAAGGTATTAGGAACTCCAATGACAAAAAGGGTAACTTGACATCACCCCTTTTCTATTCTCTTTGCTTATAAGATGCAGGTATGGATTTGAGGGATGAGGGTAAATAAAGAAGACTTATCCTCCTCTGACAACCCGCGGTCAGGGATAGTACTCTTTGAAGTATCGGCTGTTCACTTGTTTGCAAGGACCCAGAATCGGGGAGGGGATGATGTCAAAGGGGGAAATTGATAAGGTTGGAAATAATAGGTTGGAGTTCTACTTAAGTTGTTTTTCATTTTTCTACATAATGTGTGCGTGTCAGTTGTAAGACGTAGCTTAAGTCTTTCCAGATGTGTCTAGCGTCATGTATGTTGAAATATACTGCTTGTTACCTTATATGGAGATTTGCTCAAACTGATGCTTGTGTAACCAAGCCTTATAAAAAGCCCCAATAAAGAGCCGACAGGTTCAGTTGAGAGTACGGGACCTTTAAGGCTCGGATCTGATATACAGAAATCTATATTCTGTGTCTTATTTCTTTGATAGCTAAATTTGGCAAAGCAATATAAACTAGAAGCAGTTAAGTTGAAAACTGCACTTAACAGTATGTATACTGATTTCTTCTTCACAGAGTTAGATAGGTTAGCGTTAGATCGTGGATGTCTATAGTGTTAGGCTGGACTTCTCCTTTAACCACTTGCCGACCGCATAATGTACATGTACTGCGGCAAAGTGGCTCTATTGTGCGAAATGACGTACATGTACGTCATTTTGTGCAATAGCCTCTAGGGGGCACACATGCCACCAGAGACCCGACCGCACGCTCATTGGCCACCCGCGATCATTCCCGAGCGAGGCAGAACGGCGATCTGCCTATGTAAACAAGGAAGATCGCCGTTCTGACAAGGGAGAAGTTGGAGATCTTGTGTTTCTGCTAAGCAGGAACACCGATCTCTGTCTTCATCCAGTCAGAGCATCCCCCACACAGTTAGCAAGCACTCCCAGGGAACAGATTTAACTCTTGGATCGCCCCTGATGTTAACCCCTTACCAGCCAGTGTCCTTAGTACAGTGACAGTGCATTTATTTTAGCACTGATTACTGTAGCAGTGTCACTGGTTCCCAAAAAGTGTCACTTAGGGGGTTATTTACTAAAGGAAAATCCACTTTGCACTGAAAGTGCACTTGGGAGTAAAGTCGCTGTAGATCCGAGGGGGACATGCAAGGAAAATAAAAAACACCATTTTAGCTTGTACATGATTGGATGATAAAATCAGCAGAGCTTCCGCTCATTTCAGATCTACCCCTTAGATTTAGAGCGACTGCATTTCCAAGTGCAATTTCAAGTGCACTTGCAGTGCAAAGTGGATTTGCCTTTCTTAAATAACCCCCTTAGTGTCAGATTTGTCCGCCGCAATGCAGCAGTCCCACAAAAAATTGCTGATAGCCACCATCCATTACTAGTAAAAAAAATGTAAAAAAATAAAAATTCCATAAATCTATCACATAGGGATTTTGTTTACTAAAAATATGTAGCAGAATACATATTGTCCTAAATTGATGAAGACATTTTTTTTTTTTTTAATTTTTATTGGATTTTATAGATTTTATAGCAGAAAGTAAAAAATATATTTTTTTTTTCAAAATTGTCGGTCTTTTGTTACCACAGAGATGATCAAACACCACCCATTTGTGGGGAAAAAAGGACGTCAATTTTATTTGGGTAAAGCGTTGCACGACCATACAAATTGTCAGTTATAATAAGCAGTGCAGTATCGCAAAAAATGGTCTGGTCATTAGGGTGTACAACCTTCCGGGGCTGAAGTGGTTAACATATAATTTTGTGAACACTGTTTAAACTTACAATCTATCAACTCACATTTGCATCAGGATTTTTTATTCATTTTAGCATATTTTGAAACTATTTTGCTAAGAACGGAAACTGTGCAGCAGCTAACCTCTAACCTGCCTGCAGCACTAACCAATAACTCAGTTTGTGGGTAGTCATGAGCCATACATTTGATATTTATGTGGCTATATTGACACCATGGGATGTGGAACACATAGACACGTTTCCTGCATGTGCAGAACATTACATTGCCACTTAATCTGGTGCAAATTTTAACTATATGTGTTCTGCATTTATTAGGTGTCTGAGTTTAGTCGCTGTATGTTTAATGTACCCTAATGATGAGCTCCAGGCAAATATGAAAAGCGCAAATTATTGCAGTTATGTACAGTGCCTTGAAAAAGTATTCATACCCCTTGAAATTTTCCATATTTTGTCATGTTACAACCAAAAACGTAAATGTATTTTATTGGGATTTTATGTGATAGACCAAAACAAAGTGGCACATAATTGTGAAATGGAAGGAAAATGATAAATGTTTTTCATTTTTTTTTTACAAATAAATATGTGAAAAGTGTGGCGTGCATTTGTATTCAGCCCCCTTTACTCTAATCTAGTGGAAGCAATTGCCTTCAGAAGTCACCTAATTAATAAATAGAGTGCACCTGTGTGTAATTTAATCATAGTACAGCTGTTCTGAGAAGCCCTCAGAGGTTTGTTAGAGAACCTTAGTGAACAAACAGGATCATAAAGGAGAAGGAACACACCAGACAGGTCAGGGATAAAGTTTTGGAGAAGTTTAAAGCAGGGTTAGGTTATAAAAAAATATCCCAAGCTTTGAACATCTCACGGAGCACTGTTCAATCTATCGTCCCAAAATGGAAAGAGTATGGCACAACTGCAAACCTACCAAGACATGACCGTCCACCTAAACTGACAGGCTGGGCAAGGAGAGTATTAATCAGAGAAGCAGCCAAGAGGCCCATGGAAACTCTGGAAAAGCTGCAGAGATCTACAGCTCAGGTGGGAGAATCTGTCCAAAGGAAAACTATTAGTTGTGCACTCCACAAATCTGCCCTTTTATGGAAGAGTGTCAAGAAGAAAACCATTGTTGAAAGAAAGCAATAAGAAGTCCCTTTTGCAGTTTGGGAGAAGCCATGTGGGGGACACAGCAAACGTGGAAGAAGGTGCTCTGATCAGATGAGACCAAAATTGAACTTATTGGCCTAAAAGCAAAACGCTATGTGTGGCGGAACTGAAGTGTGGGTTTTGTCTGTGTTGCAGGACAGGTTTGGTGTGTTGTACAGCGGGTTTTGCCTGTGTCTAAGAGCGGGTTGCAACACACACAAAACCCATCCTTCAACACACCCACAACCTGGCCCGGAACACGAGGCTCAATCTGACAACTACGTCCCCCCCCCCCCCCCCCCCCCGCTGTTTGCATAGCGTCATTGGGGGCATTTTTAGAGGGGAGGCATTCCTCGATAGAACATCCAGCAGCAGCACCGCTGTCAGTGGTGGAGGTGTATCTCAGGTTGTCACACAGCTGCTGCTACTCCTCTGCCCTGCTGCAATCAGGCTGTGTAAGGAGAGATAGAGACACAGACATTGTCATAGATTGAATGCCTGCCACCACCTCTATGGAGAGCCCTGCCCACCAACTCACCATCAGAGAGGGAGAAGTGATTGGCTACAACTGCAGCCTGAGAAAAGCCAGCCCATGGAGTCAGGAGGACAGTGTGATGCTGGGAGCTACATGGAACTGTGGGGAGTGTAGTCCCCTGGAGGTAGTCCCTTTTTAGGAAGAACTTGTGGGACTACAAGTCCCAGGAAGATGGTGCCAGAGAGAGGAGGCAAAAAACTGGAAAGCCCAGGTTCTGCATGGGCCCCATGAGCTGTGCTGCTACATCTATCCAGAAGCTGCTGTTAATGGAGTGACCACTAGGTGTTTGCAGGGACCATCTATCATAGTTGAGGGATCTAATGCGCTGTGGGAGAGAACTTTTGTGCCTAGAAAGTCTGTAGCTTTGCCCAGGATCGCTACAACAGTGATCAGAGCCACTAACATCACCCTTGCAGGCCACAGGAGGCAACCCAATTGTGTGTGCAGTGTTCCAGACACCCATGAGAGGAAGGAGACTCTACAACAAATTTCTGAGTGGTGAAAGACTGCTGCTCACCATCTTTACTGCTCTTCTGTTTAAAGAGACTGTATCACCCCTTTTGGGACCCCCAGGGATTTGTTTGAAGAATTCTTTCCTTTCTGTTGGAATTACAAAAATTCTGTTTAGGAGTTCCCCAACAAAGTTTTTGACCCTAAACAGATATACCACTGGCTGGTGGGTACCCTATGAGATTAGGTTTGAAAATATCTCATTTGTGAATTGTTATTATTATACAAGATTTATATAGCGCAACAGTGTGCACAGCGCTTTACAACATAGGGGCAGCGCTTACATTATTGCAACTGCTATTTGCTATTATATACAGTTATTGTCACTGTTATTTTCTGCAGTGCAAACATCTTTTTCTCCACCTGTGGTGTGTCAGAGTTGCCTTTTCCAACCAGGGTGCCTTCATGTTTCTTCAGGGGTGCCTTGGCAAAATACTTAAAAATTGCCCAAATTGTATACAAACCAGTGGGTGGATGAAACCTGCCTTTAAGTTATACAAAGCCATAATGATCAGTGCCCTGATTACCTGTCTGGGTGTCCCCTGCGAGGAGATGCTGCTGATTGGATCTCCTCGCCACACACTCTGCCAGTGTGAGGAGATGAGAACCGATAACTGGCACTTCCACTCTGGACACAGCCGATCACGTGGTTAAAGAGCCGCGTCATCAGCTCTTCACAGAGACACAACGCGACTGCCATTAGAGCCGCATCATCAGCTCTTCACAGAGACACGGCACGGCCGTGATCGCTGCGCCGTGCGCCCCCCGCGGTCATTTGATGTCCACCCAAAACAAGAGCCACACTGTCCCTCCGTCATTTGGCGGTGGGCGGGTGGCAAGTAGTTAATCACCTCTAAAGTTTGTTTTTCTACATGTGTGGATATTGCTGCATTATGTATAAACTATTAGTTTAGTTTTTTTACATTTTAGAATGGGGTACCTCGAGAGTGTGCAGAATTTTAAAGGGTGTCTTGACTAAAAAAAGTCGAAAAAAATCACTGTGTCAGAGGGTACAGTATTGCTTGAGGGGTCATTATCGCTTAGAAGCAGGAACTCAATCACCCAGCGGTTCCTTTGGGGAAAGCACTATAATTGAGGATGATACCTACACAGAACATTTTTTATACTATATGACTATTCGGTGCAGGGTGCCCTTTAAGAAAGTGACCACAATACCACAAGCAGATAAAGTACAGAAAACTGACATTAAATTCAAAGAACTTCCAGCAGGTGATACCACAGAGAATCTAGGTCATTGACAACACAGATATGACAAACAAAATAATGTCTTTCCCTGGTGAATATATATATATATATATATATATATATATATATATATATATATATATATATATATAGTGTGTATGTATATATACAATATCTCACAAAAGTGAGTACACCCCTCACATTTTTGTAAATAGTTTATTATATTGTTTCATGTGACAACACTGAAGAAATGACACTTTGCTACAATGTAAAGTAGTGAGTGTACAGCTTGTATAACAGTGTAAATTAGCTGTCCCCTCAAAATAACTCAACACACAGCCACTAATGTCTAAACCACTGAAAACAAAAGTGAGTACACCCCTAAGTGAAAATGTCCAAATTGGGCCCAAAGTGTCAATATTTTGTGTGGCCACCATTATTTTCCAGCACTGCCTTAACCCTCTTGGGCATGGAGTTCACCAGAGCTTCACAGGTTGCCACTGGAGTCCTCTTCCACTCCTTCATGACGACATCACGGAGCTGATTGATGTTAGGAGACCTTGCGCTCCTCCACCTTCCATTTGAGGATGCCTCACAGATGCTCAATAGGTTTTAGATCTGAAAACATGCTTGGCCATTCCATCACCTTTACCCTCAGCTTCTTTAGCAAGGCAGTGGTCGTCTTGGAGGTGTGTTTGGGGTCATTATCATGTTGGAATACTGCCCTGTGACCCAGTCCCCGAAGGGAGGGGATCATGCTTTGCTTCAGTATGTCACAGAACATATTTGCATTCATGGTTCCCTCAACGAACTGTAGCTCCCCAGTGCCGGAAGCAATCATGTAGCCCCAGACCATGACACTCCCCCTACCATGCTTGACTGTAGGCAAGACACGTTTGTCTTTGTACTCCTCACCTGGTTTCCGCCACACACACTTGACACCATCTGAACCAAATAAGTTTATCTTGGTCTCATCAGACCACAGGACATGGTTCCAGTAATCCATGTCCTTAGTCTGCTTGTTTTCAGCAAACTGTTTGTTCCCTTTCTTGTGCCTCATCTTTAGATGACAGCCATGCCATGCAGACCAATTTTATGCAGTGTGCAGCATATGGTCTGAGCACTGACAGGCTGACCCCCACCCCTTCAACCTCTGCAGCAATGCTGGCAGCACTCATACGTCTATTTCCCAAAGACAACCTCTGGATATTCTTTGGTCGACCATGGCGAGACCTGTTCTGAGTGGAACCTGTTCTGTTAAACCACTGTATGGTCTTGGCCACCATGTAGCTCAGTTTCAGGGTCTTGGCAATCTTCTTATAGCCTAGGCCATCTTTATGTAGAGCAACAAATTTTTTTTTTTCAGATCCTCAGAGAGTTCTTTGCCATGAGGTGACATGTTGAACTTCCAGTGACCAGTATGAGAGAGTAAGAGCGATACGCCAAATTTAACACACCTGCTCCCCATTCACACCTGAGACCTTGTAACACTAATGAGTCACATGACACCGGGGAGGGAAAATGGCTAATTGGGCCAAATTTGGACATTTTCACTTAGGGGTATATATATATATATATATATATATATATATATATATATATATATATATACAGTATCTCACAAAAAACACACAGCCATTAATGTCTAAACCGCTGGCAACAAAAGTGAGTACACCCCTAAGTAAAAATGTCCAAATTGTGACTCGTTAGTATTACAAAAAAGGGGGGGGGGGGGATTGGGACTTTAAATGAAACGCAAGGGAAAGTTTGCGTTTCCATCCCTGTCTGTATACAGAAATAAGGGGAAAGGTTGGGACTTTAAATGAGGTGTGTGCAGTGGAGCTGTACAAATCAGCATACATATGAACTTCTGTATATTCTTTTATTATTAATTATTTATAAATAAACCAAATATGGCATAGATAGAACAATATAACATGCATATAAGCATATAGAGTATCAATATACATAGTATAAGTTTATAACCAACATGACACATAAACAGTAAAAATTGTACATCATGATCCTCCAGGCAGATAAGCATTGTCATTTGAGTAGGATAAAAATTGATTAGAACCATATAGAATAGTGGATAACAAGTAGATGCATCAGAATAGGCTTGACGCGTTTCGTGGACTCCAATCCACTCATCAGGAGAAAGTGCATCGATGTTCTAAAGGGAGATAAAAATACCAAGGTGATCTAATGTGACTACCAACTGGGAGGATAAAAGTAATTAATAAAAATGGCTGGCTAACTCACACAAAACCTGATATCGAGACCATGCGATACCACATGCCGGGGGTCGGCCAGAGGAATATGTCTGACACGGGAGCTGAGGAAGGGGCCAAAGTGGAAGCCAGGAACACAGAAGCAATCCCCCATGAGATATATTGTGTGGCCGACCCCCGGCATGTGGTATCGCATGGTCTCAATATCACGTTCCATTCGTTTAGATACAGCATTTGTTATTTCGGTTAATTCATAACTTCGGATAAATTTGTATTCATTACGTTCACTAACAGCCACATTTGAAAAATTATTCCAATACCTAGAATTTAATAGTTAGTAATAGTTAAGTTATTATTAGTTAGTTATTATTTCAGATTTTCACATTTTCGGGTTTTCGGATTTTCAAATTTCGAATTTACAAATTTATGAATTTACGAATGAAATTCGGAATGAAATGAATTGCAACATGTCTACCCCTTACCTTAACACAATGGAAACTGTCCTAATATAACATTTTTTTTTTTTAAATGGCAGCTTACATATCAATTTCACAACAAGCCGAATCTGGCCCTCATACCTCTCCTGCAACTGCAACACCCCCCTTGTCTCCACACCACCTTGTCTCAGCAATTGGCAGCAAAGAGAAGTGCAGAACTCCTCTGCCAGATCTTGCACTTCTCTGTGCAGCTGAGGAGAAGCTCATCTCTGCCCCCTCCAATCTCAGCATTCAGTAGCAGATAGGAAGACAGAACTCCTCCTACAGATCCTGTGCCTCTCTGTGCAGTCACAGCACCACCTATTCTCCGCCTCCCCTGGCCCCAGCATTAAGAAAACCCCGGGAGCTGATCCTAGCACTCCTCTAGTCCTCCTCCAGACCCTGCACTTTCTGCTTCCCAGCTCCGCCCTCAACTTCTTTCCATCAACAGCAGAAGGTAAGGGGGGTGCGCTGTGACGTAAGGGAGGGTGGGGGACTCTTGACTTCTGATGGTGGGCAGGCTCCTGACATCTGATGTGTGGGGGTGGGGTGCTTTGACATCTGCTTAAAATTATTTTAAGCATAATACAATTCTTTGCCAGTTGAAAAGGAGGGTCACACACTGCTGGTATCATCCACAAGAATCTTTATTGAAAACTGCTCAGACTGAACACCATGGCAGAATCATGTCCTGTCTGAGCAGTCTCCAATAAAGTTTCTTGTAGATGATACCAGCAGTGTGTGTGACACGCCTTTTCAGACATGCATCATCGGCTACAGGAGTGTAAGTGGGATCCGTGCCGGTCTTCATCTGCCCTTCACAGCTTAAAGAGGAACTGCAGTTTGCTCACATAATTTGTAATAAAGATAAATTTGCCATTCTGAAGCTTCCCTCCAACCACTTTGCATATTATTTTATATATACTGTGATTCTGTACTTGCCAAATATGCTGCAGAAATCTCCCTCCACTAAGTATGGCTGCATCCATTTTAACTGTGAGCAGCTGAATTTGCTGCCTGTTCACTTCCTGGATTTACACAGACACACAGAGGCACACCTCCAGCTCTGCAGCTCTCATTGGCCCTCTTATGACTCTTCCCTCCTCCTTTCCTGGCAAACTCATGACAGTGAGAGAGAGAGCTGTGCATGAGGTCATATGCCTAGGCTAATGACCAGACACAAAACAGGAAGTGGGCTGTATGTTATTTACTGGCAGAAAAAAATTTTTTACTATCCAAAGTTAAAACAACAACGGCAGAAGGTTTAATAGATGGAAAGTTGAAAAAATTACTGAAGGTCCGCTTTAAGTCTTAACTTATTTTTTTTATCAAAAAATATATTTTTATTGTGCATTGTGCATAAGATACAAACAGTTAAAATGGGTAGAGCATACCCAAAGAACAAGGTACAAGTTATACATTGAATTAGGGTAACCCAAGTGCACAATAAGTGCAGTATCAGACATAGTAACAAATGTTAAACTAACTAACTATAACACAGAGAACTGAAAACATAAAGTCTTAACTTATTACTAAAACCAGTAATAAATAAATTCAGAGGCAATTATTTAATATTACAAAGAGTAGATACATTTATATAGTCTTACAGGTACAAAAGGGCAAAAGAAATGCTGATTCGGCCCGCAATGAAATAAAGTTTGACACCCTTGCTGTTGATGATATAAGCAAAGTGCAGCTTACTTTGTGTAGATTGCCCTAACATGCTCATAAGTACGGTAATCAGGCAGCAGTCAGGAATCTGACCCCAGTATCAGGCCTCAATAGTACCTTTATCTCTGTCTATTTTAAAAAACCTGGTATATCCAGCTAGGACATGTGACACCTGCAAATTTCACGTCAGCTGTGTTTTTACCAGGGGAATTCCCTAGGTGTCTTGTAAATCCTTTACTATTAATAGCTTGTGGGAAGATGTGTGGGTGGCATTGGTCACAAATTTTCCAGCCCTCAAACATTCCTGTTTTTTTATTTATTTACACCGACAGATTTTCTTTCCTGTTTCCTGATATTGTCTGGCTTTACATTTTTAACCCAGACATAAAGACTTTCATATTTTTAAATGGAAAGTATGCTATAAATAGTAATCAAGTGAAACCCACTTACCTGGGTGGAGAGAAAGTGCTGCTAGCCCAAAATATGAATAATTTGTACATTTGCTCCCATGGGCCTATAGGCCGCTAGAAAAAAATTGGACTGAAGGAATATATTAAAAAAAGTTCTCTTCTGTGAGCAATAGCATTTAGTGTTAAGAAACTCTTTTTTGCTATTTGCAATATTGACATCTCATGTTTGGATACCATGCATACCCAGAGCTCATGCAGTTTTTAATTCTTGTGTTTTTTTTATATATTTGTACGCAATAAAGAACTTTTCTTGATATATTCTATTCAGTCCAATTTTTTTCTCAGCTGCCTATAGGCCCTTGGGAGCAATTTTTCAAATGAATAGTATGCTATAAATATTACTAAAAGGTGAACAATAGACGGGTAACTAAAAATATACCTGAAAACCAAAAAAACTGCTTTAACTTTCAAAATATTTGCAGTCAGGGTTGATAGATATAACTTATAGATACAACCAAAACCTATTTTAAAATCTGCATAAAAGGCACCTTGAATGCAGATACAAAAAGAGACAAAATACATTCCATCGATGCAAAGTGTGCATTTGTCGCAAACTGAACAACCTCAAACAAGGAGAGATCCGGGTAAAATATAATATCCAAAATACCTGCTTATCTGTATCTACAGTTTGTGTTTTGGTTTGAAAAGTCCCTGATCCTCATCAGATTTCAGTCTCCTAAAACTCCACAGATCTACTGGGGACAGATTGGTTCATGCACATAGAGGGCAAAATGACAGTGTCTAAACAACTGGCCCCAACAACCCCCTTATGCTTCTCCAATGCAGAATGCATTGAGATCAACGGTGTCATTGACCAGGAAAGGCAATGACAGTATTCCCCTGGTCATGTAGCAATGCCTAGGCCTGATAAATGTCAAAGGGCAGGAGATTACATCCGTATCTATTCTGTACAGGAGTGAGGAACCCTGGCAAGGGGAGTATAAAAAGGTTGGAAGTGCCAGTTGAAGAGACTCGGTTACTTTTCCTCCATAGGCAAGGTGACAGTGTTCCTTTAGACACCATGCCATACATTGCAGACAATAATGTACAAGAGTTTCATACTCTAACACAGGGGTAGGCAACCCCCGGCACGGGTGCCATAAGTAGCATGCAAAGCCTCTTTTGCCAGCACTCAACTCCCTCCCCATCAGCAGCGCAGGGAAGTGTCAGCGAGACACTAATGCATTCCAATTTCAGAATTCCCCCACACCACACCTGCACTGAGGGGGAGGCTCTGTGGCCCCACACATTGTAAAAGATGGGAAACATTGTTTGGTTCTCTAACTTTGCTGCAGCTGCAATCGTCAGCTTTTGTGATGGGGAAGAGATTGGGTGCAGTTCTGCTAGGGGGGCAGTCCCTATTTCCAGGAGGAGGAGGATTGTCATTGGCCACTGCTAAAGCCATCTGGAGTCCTGCAAGTCCAGCCCACCATCTGGAGGAAGATGACTCTCTTGGTTGCCACTACCAATCTCAGAAAGAAGAGATTTCGCTGTGATTGAGAAAACCACAATCAGGTGACAGTTTGTGGAATTATTGCTGAGCTTCTGGGAACTTTGTTGAAATTATTCCTGAACCTTTGCGTCACTTACTACTGAACCCCGGCACTCTGTGTCCCTTTAAGCCACAGCCAGTATTCAGCGCAATGAAAATCACACCCAACTTTTGCTGCGGTGCAGAAACTTTTTCTCAGCCGCAGGGGCCCAACCTATGATCCTGCACACAGGCCCACTGCTTTCAGAAAATGCCCCTGACCTGAGCTCATCATTGCACATCCATTCCAGATGCTTGTATGACATCACAAACATCACATACAAGCACGTGGGCTGGATGCGGGAGTTGGATCAGCAGGATGAGCGTTCCAGGACAGGTAGATGTGTCTCATCTCTGCTTCCTTTCACCACTCTGCATATCACACATATCATAGATGATAACAGGGTACAGCGGTGGAGCAGATGAGCAGGAGGGGTTCAGAGGTGGAACAGAAGAGCAGGAGGGTACAGCGGTGGGGCAGATGTGCTGAGAGGTACAGTGTTGGAAGAGATGAGAAGAGGGTTCAGCAGTGGGACAGAAGAGCAGGAGGGTACAGTGTTGGGGCAGATGAGTAGAGGGGTTCAGTGTTGGGACAGATGAGAAGGGGGTTACAGTGGTGGGGCAGATGAGCAGGGTGGTACAGTGTTAGGGCAGATGAGAAGGGGGTTCAGTGGTGGGACAGAAAAGTGGCGGGGGTAGAGCAGTGGGGCAGATGTGAAAGGAAGTGTATTGGTGGGACAGATGAGCAGGGGGTTACAGTGGTGGGGCAAGAGAGCAGGGGAACAGAGGAGGGGCAGAAGAGCTGAGGGTACAGAGGTGAAACAGATGTGCAGGAAGTAGATTGGTAAGGCAGATGAGAACGCGGGTTACAGTGTTAGGACAGATGAGAAGGTGATTCAGTAGTGAGACAGAAGAGCATGAGGATACGGCAGCGGAGCAGATGTGCAGGGAGGAACAGTGGTGGGGCAGATGAGAAAAGGGGTACATTGATGGGGCAGAAGAGCAAGGGGGTACAGTGGTGGTGCAGATGTGCAGGAGGTACAGTGGTGGGAGGGATGAGAAGGGGGTTCAGCAGTGGGACAGAAAAGCATGGGGGTACAGTGATGGGGCAGATGAGCAGGGGGTTACAGTGGTGGGACAGATGAGCAGGGGGGTTCAATGTTGGGCCAGATGAGAAGGGGGTTACAGTGGTGGGAAAGATGAGAAGGAGGGGTTCAGTGTTGGGGCAGATGAGAAGGGGGTTCAGCGGTGGGACAGAAGAGCAGGGGGGTACAGCAGTGGGGCAGATGTGAAAGGAGGTGCATTGGTGGGACAGATGAGCAGGGGGTTACAGTGGTTAGGCAGAAGAGCAGGGGGTACAGAGGTGGGGCAGATGTACAGTGGGGTACAGTGGCAGGGCAGAGGAGAAAGGAGGTACATTAGTGGGACAGATGAGCAGGGGTTTACAGCGGTGGGACAGAGGAGAAAGGAGGTACAGAGGTGGGGCAGATGTGCAGAGGAGAAAGAAGGTACATCAGTGGAACACTTGGTTACATAGTTACATAATAGGTGAGGTTGAAAAAAGACACAAGTCCATCAGGTCCAACCTATGTGTGTGATTATATGTCAGTATTACATTGTATATCCCTGTATGTTGTGGTCATTCAGGTGCTTATCTAATAGTTTTTTTAAACTATCGATGCTCCCCGCTGAGACTTCCACATCCTTGCTGCTCTTACAGTAAAGAACTCTCTATGTATTTTAAGGTTGAACCTCTTTTCTTCTCATTTTAATGAGTGGCCACGTGTCTTGTTAAATTCCCTTCCGCGAAAAAGTTTTATCCCTATTGCGGGGTCACCAGTACGGTATTTATAAATTTAAATCATATCACCTCTCAAGCGTCTCTTCTTCAGAGAGAATAAGTTCAGTGCTCGCAACCTTTCCTCATAACCAATATCCTCCAGACACTTTATTAGCTTTGTTGCCCTTCTCTGTATTATTATTATTATTATTATTATACAGGATTTATATAGCGCCGACAGTTTACGCAGCGCTTTACAACAACATTAGGGCAGACAGTACAAGTACAGTACAATTCAATACAGGAGGAATCAGAGGGCCCTGCTCGTTAGAGCTTACAATCTAGGAGGGAGGGTCAAGTTATACAAAAGGGTAATAGCTGTGGGGGATGAGCTAATGGAGAAAATAATGCAGTTGTTAGATGGAGGCAGGATAGGCTTCTCTGAAGAGGAAAGTCTTCAGGGATCGCCTAAAAGTGGATAAATTTGGAGACAGTCTGACAGATTGGGGTAGGGAATTCCAGAGGATGGGCGAGGCTCGGGAGAAGTCCTGGAGGCGGATATGGGAGGAGGTGATGAGGGAGCTAGAGAGCAGGAGATCTTGGGAGGAACGGAGATGGCGTTTAGGTTGGTATTTTGAGACTAGGTTAGTGATGTAGCTGGGGGCACAGTTGTGGATGGCTTTGTAACTTATTGTTAGTATTTTGAATTTAATTCGTTGGGCGAGTGGCAGCCAATGGAGGGATTGGCAGAGAGGGGTAGCAGACACTGATCGGTTTGTAAGGTGGATGAGTCTGGCAGCAGCATTCATGATGGACTGAAGGGGGGATAGTCTATTTAAAGGTAAGCCAATGAGGAGGGAGTTGCAGTAGTCGAGGCGAGAGATAACCAGGGAGTGAATCAGGAGCTTTGTAGTTTCACTGGTTAGAAAGGGACGTAGTTTAGAGATGTTGCGGAGGTTGAGGCGGCAAGCTTTGGAAAGTGATTGGATGTGGGGCTGAAAGGAGAGTTCAGAATCTAGGATAACACCTAGCACCCTGACATGTGGGGACGGGTGGATGGTTTTGCCATTGCTCTTCACAGAGAAGTCAGGGGAAGAGGCACGTGGGGGAGGAAATATTATAAGCCCGGTTTTGGACAAGTTGAGTTTGAGGAAGTGGTGTGACATCCATACAGATATGTCGGTTAGTAAGTTAGTGATGCGTGAGGAGACTGATGGAGTGAGTTGAGGGGTGGAGAGATAGATTTGTGTGTCATCAGCATAGAAATGATATTGAAAGCCATGAGAGGCTATCAGCTGACCCAGGGAAGAGGTGTAGATTGAAAATAAAAGAGGTCCAAGAACAGAACCTTGGGGGACCCCGACAGAGAAGGGAAGAGGAGTGGAGGAAGTAGAATTGTAAGTGACACTGAAGGTGCGTTGGGATAGGTAGGATGAGAGCCACTGAAGAGCACAGTCACGGAGACCGATGGAGTGAAGTTTTTTGAGGAGGAGGGGGTGGTCAACCGTGTCAAAGGCAGCTGAAAGATCCAGAAGTAGGAGTACAGAATAGTGTCCGTTGGTTTTTGCAGTTAGTAGGTCATTTGTGAGTTTTAAAAGAGCAGTTTCTGTGGAGTGTTGAGGGCGAAATCCAGATTGAAGGGGATCAAGAAGGTTGTTTTTAATGAGGTGGTCACTCAGTTGGTTGTAAACCAGGCGTTCAAGGAGTTTAGAGGAAAAGGGGAGCAAGGAGATAGGGCGTAGGTTGTTAAGATTGGTAGGGTCCAAGGATGGTTTTTTGAGTATGGGAGTGACCAGTGCATGTTTTAGAGCATCGGGGAAGACGCCAGAGGTGAGGGAGAGATTGAAGATGTGGGTTAGAGAGTGTAGGATGGGGTCAGAGGGTGACCGTAGCATTTGAGAGGGAACAGGGTCCAGGGGACAGGTAGTTAGGTGGGCGATAGAAAGGAGTTTAGCAACTTCGTCTGGAGTAGTAGATTTGAATAGAGGTAGTGTCAGTTGTATCTGTTGACATGGGGTCTTAGCTGGGGGAGATACCTGTAGAGTGGAGATTTCATCACGGATTGTATCAATCTTGTTTTTGAAGTGTACTGTACTCGCTCCATTTCCAGTACATCCTTCCTGAGGACTGGTGCCCAGAACTGGACAGCATACTCTAGGTGCGGCCGGACCAGAGTCTTGTAGAGCGGGAGAATTATCGTTTTATATCTGGAGTTGATCCAACTTTTAATGCATGCTAATATTCTGTTTGCTTTGTTAGCAGCAGCTTGGCATTGCATGCCATTGCTGAGCCTATCATCTACTAGGACCCCCAGGTCCTTTTCCATCCTAGATTCCCCCAGAGGGTCTCTCCCCAGTGTATAGATTGCATTCATATTTTTGCCACCCAAATTATTACATTATTTTACATTTTTCTACATTAAACCTCATTGGCCATGTAGTTGCCCACTCCATTAATTTGTTCAGATCTTTTTACAAGGTTTCCACATCCTGCGGAGAAGTTATTGCCCTGCTTAGCTTAGTATCATCTGCAAATACAGAGATTTAACTGTTAACCCCATCCTCCAGGTCGTTTATGAACAAATTAAATAGGATTGTTCCCAGCACAGAACCCTGTGGGACCCCTGACCATTCTGAGTACTCCCCATTTATCACCACCCTCTGAACTCGCCCTTGTAGCCAGTTTTCAATCCATGGTCCATGCAAACGGACCTTATTTTGTGCGGTAAACGTTTATGGGGTACTGGACCACAGAAGAATACCCACCTTAGTGGGACTTTTATAGACCACCAACTCTTAAGATAAAAAATATGTTTTTAATGGTATACAATTAAAAGACGTGAGAACGTCTACAACATACAGAAATACATTCCATACAGAAGAAGAACAGAAGATATATAGATGAAAATGATCATATTATATGTACTCTCCTAGGGGTGATATACCCCGATACCCGACGCGTTTCCAGTATTCTGATACCTTCATCAGGTGTTTGAGAGTTGAAGATGTTTTACAAATGTATAAGTTCTAAAAATATACAAAGAGGCACATCAGAGAAGGAACATCACATTTTAAACGTGAACAGTGTAAAACTACTGGGACCCAAAAAGGAGGAAAATTGATTAAATGGGCGTATATGGAAAATGGGTGAGTAAATAAAAAACAAAAATTAACACAAAAAATAAATCTGGGTTATAAATGAGAAAATACAAATTCATGGTAACACATACACAATGGAATGATTCTGTGTTCAGGCAGCACTCAGGACACCAAGGTCAAATAAAGTATTTCATGGACGCCAGACCCTTATAGTGGGGTACTGTGTCAAATGCTTTTGCAAAATCCATCCTCATGGAAGGTTAATAGATTGGTTTGGCAAGAACGATTCTTCATGAATCCATGCTGATTACTGCTAATGATACCGTTCTCATTACTAAAATCTTGTATATAGTCCCTTATCATCCGCTCCAGGAGCTTGCATACTATTGATGTTAGGCTAACTGGTCTGTAATTCCCCAGGGATGTATTTTGGGCCCTTTTTAAATATTGGTGCTACATTGGCTTTTCTCCAATGAGCTGGTACCATTCCAGTCAGTAGACTGTCAGTAAAAATTAGGAACAATGGTCTGGCAATTACTTGACTGAGTTCCCTAAGTACCCTCGGATGCAAGCCATCTGGTCCCGGTGATTTATTAATGTTAAGTTTCCCAAGTCTAATTTTAATTATGTCCTCTGTTAACCATGGAGGTGCTTCCTGTGATGTGTCATAAGGATAATTACTGCAGATTTGGTTACTGGAGCCCCCCGATTCCCTTGTGAAGACTGAGGAGAAGAATAAATTCAATACCTTCACCATCTCTCCATCCTTTGTAACCAGATGTCCTTCCTCATTCTTTATGGGGCCAATATGGTCTGTCCTCCCTTTTTTACTGTTTACATACTTCTTGGGAATTTCTTGGGATTTTTTTTGCTCTCCTCCACTATGTGTCTTTCGTGTTCTATATTAGCCACCCTAATTGCACCCTTACATTTCTTGTTGCATTCTTTATATTTCTGAATGCTGATGATGATCCCTCAACCCTGTATTTTTTGAAGGCCTTCTCCTTTGCTTTTATTTGCATTTCTACATTGGAGTTAAGCCATCCAGGACTTTTGTTCGCTCTTTTAAATGTATTACCCAATGGGATGCATTGGCTAATGCCCTTATTTAATATGCTCTTAAAACAAACCCATCTCTTCTCAGTGTTCTTTTTTCCTAAGATTTTATCCTAATGCATGCCTTCTAGCAATGTTCGTAGTTTAGGGAAGTTGGCTCTTTTGAAATTCAGTGTCTTTGTATTCCCCCTATGTTTCCTATTTCTGTGATTTATACTGAAGCCAATTGACCTGTGATCGGTGTTTCCTAAATTGCCCTGTATTTCCACATCCGTGATCAAGTCTGTATTGTTGGTAATCAGTAGATCTAGTAACGCTTTATTTCTAGTTGGTGCGTCTACCATCTGAACCATGAAATTGTCCTGTGTGATCCGAATTCAATCCTCAAAGAGTATGAGAATGAACTAATACATAACCGGTGAAATTGCAAAAAACAAGTCCATATAAAATGTGAACAAACAGTAGAAAGAAAATATAAATAAAGGTACAAAAATGATACACCCCATGACATCTATGAAGTGAGTGTATCACTTGTCAAAAACGAATGAACTGATTGATGAAAAAACAGTCCATGTGCAGTGTGACCAAAGGTATTATTTTTTTTGTATTAATTTTTCTTTAGAAGTGACACATTTATCTCACTAGGATTCAGCTTATGTGTTTTTTTTCACACATGAATTTTTGATTATGCATTTTTTCATTGTTTATTTATTTCTCTTTGAGTAGTGATGAGTAGTGACCCATATATTTAACACTTGTCACAGGGTGATATTATTAGTTCAGTCACATCACTCATATCTTGGTATTTGTGTATGCATTTAGTTTAGTTGGTGGGGCAGATGTGCAGGGTAGTACAGTGGTGGGGCAGATGTACAGGGGGTTACAGTGGTGGGACAGATGATCAGGGGAGTACAGTGGTGGGGCAGATGTGGGGCAGATGTGCAGGGGGTACAGTGGAGAAACGGATTTGCAGGGGGGACAGTGATCCAAGGTGTGAAGGTGCATGAATTGGGGCTCATCTGAGGTGTGGAGTTCCAGGAATTGAGGATGATCTGAGGCGTGAGTGCAGGATGATCTCACTACTCAAGTAGTTTACAGTATTTACTTTATAAAAAATCCTTTTCGTGATTGAGAGTGTGAAGTTGAAATTTTTATTGTTATAAAATCGGCACGCTCAATTTCTTTGAAAACATTTTTCGGCACACTGTGCTCAAAAGTTTGCCTACCCCCGCTCTAAGACCCCTTTCACACTGGAGGCGTTTTTCAGGCGCTAAAGGGCTAAAAATAGCACCTGTAAAGCGCCTGAAAAATGCCTCCCCTGCCACCCCAATGTGAAATCCCAAGTGCTTTCACACTGGGACGCTGCGCTGGCAAGACGTTAAAAAAAGTCCTGCAAGCAGCATCTTTAGGGAAGCGGAGGAGCGGTGTATACACCGCTCCTCCACTGCCCCTACCCATTGAAATGAATGGGTGCCTCTGCTGAAGCGCCTGCAAATCGCTTCAGCAGCCGCGCTACATGGGCGCATTTAACCCTTTCTTCACCTGCTAGCAGGGGTTAAAAGCGCCCCGCTAGTGGCTGAATAGCGCCGATAAAACATCGGTAAAGCGCCGCTAAAACTAGCGGCGCTTTACCGCTAGTGCTGCCCGCGGCTCAGTGTGAAAGGGTTCTAATAAAAGAACTTCTGGACTTTATAGGTAAACCAGTATCAAATGAACAAAACCAGGTGTCTTTATGTTTTCATGTGTTTTTTTTTTTTGTCTTGATTGAAGTTTACTTTTTAGTGGCTTTGACTTAAAAGGACTAATGTACCAAAAAATTTGGGACAGGTCTTAGACACATTACCAGTTTTAGGATAGGATTTCAGCCGTATGCCCCACTGAATTTCATTTGTACTGAATATGTTTCCAGATGTATGGTTAGACATTCTCTCTGGGGTAAAGAAGGTTTTAAGAAAACTAACCCACCAATAAGAGTGAGTCCCCTGATGTCTGCCTGCTATACTGTGCTAAGTTGGACCCACCACAACCTCGAAGTAGTTGCTTATTCAAGGATAGTTGTGATTTAGGTCTTTAACTACACCATGCCTCCCTGGACTAGGGTCTTTGTAACTGTGAATCCTGCCAATCTGAAAACCTATGTAGGCAGCACAATTCTGGGTGGCGCAGGCACACCAGCATTTTAGGGCCAAGGATGGTATGTTGCTGGTTTGAGGGGTTTATGTTACTGACTGTCATTTAGTGGAACAATTTATGCCTGACATTGTCCATCCAGCTTAGGCACCCTGCCAAACAAATTTGGGAGCTGGTGAGTTATGTAATACAGGCTTCATCTGGTGGGCTGGCATATCTAAGAAACAAAGGATACCTACTTCTTGAGTAATAAAACAGTCTGTGAAGGAAATAGTGAGAAATTAGTGCCATCGCCATCTCACAGAGTAGTCACTAACTGCACTGATTAAAGAATAATTACTAACTGTGTGGACTCTAACTCGATTATCTAGAGTCACAGTAGGAATGTAATGTGATCTACAGGTAGGGCCGCCACCAGAAATTTTGGGGCCCCTTACACAGTTTTAGGCCTGGGCCCCTCCCAACCCCGGACCTGACCATCAACATTCCCCAGGGCCCGCCCACTGGCAGTCCCACGAGTCCCATCCCATGTCCTCCTCTTCCAGTCTCATCTCCCCGATCCCATGTCCTTCTCCTCCTCCTCCAGTCCCATGTCTTCCATCATATGTCATCCTTCTCCAGTCCCATCTCCTCCATCCCATGTCCTTATTCTCCTCCAGTCCCATCTGCTCCATCCTGGTTCTGGTGGCAACTGTCTCCAAGGGCATTTCTCTCTCACTACCTGTTGTGTCTATGGGACCTCACAATGAGACACAAATGGTAAAAAAAAGAATGTGGTTTTAACTCTTCCATAATTTAGCCAAAATTGAAAAAAAAGTGCTTGCTTTATATATACTTTTTATACATAACTAGAACATCTAATAGGGTTACATCATGAGATTTCCCCTCACTTCCTGCCTTAGTGCCACCAGAACAGGAAGAGGGGGGATCTCACTGTGGGGAAATAGCTTGTAATTGCTGCCTTGCTGCCTTATAATGTCCAAATTATATATTATATTATATTATATTATATTATATTATATTATATTATATTATATTATATTATATTATATATTATAATACATATATATATATATGGAAAGATAAACTTATTTGGTTCAGATGGTGTCAAGCGTGTGTGGCGGCAACCAGGCAACCAGGTGAGGAGTACAAAGACAAGTGTGTCTTGCCTACAGTCAAGCATGGTGGTGGGAGTGTCATGGTCTGGGGCTGCATGAGTGCTGCCGGCACTGGGGAGCTACAGTTCATTGAGAGAGCCATGAATGACAACATGTACGGTGACATACTGAAGCAGAGCACAATCCCTTCTCTCTCTGGAGAGTGGGCCGCAGGGCAGTATTCCAACATAACGACTCCAAACATACCTCCAAAACGACCACTGCCTTGCCAAAGAAGCTGAGGGTAAAAGTGATGGACTGGCCAAGCATGTCTCCAGACCTAAACCCTATTGGGCATCTGTGGGTCATCCTCAAACAGAAGGTGGAGGGGGGCAAGGTCTCTAACATCCACCAGCTCTGTGATGTCGTCATGGAGAAGTGGAAGACGACTCCAGTGGCAACCTGTGAAGCTCTGGTGAACTCCATGCCCAAGAGGTTTAAGGCAGTGCTGGAAAATAATGGGGCCACACAAAATATTGACACTTTGGGCCCAATTTGGACATTTTTACTTAGGGGTGTACTCACTTTTGTTGCCAGTGGTTTAGACATTAATAGCTGTGTGTTGAGTTATTTTGAGGGGACAGTAAATTTACACTGTTATACAAGCTGTACACTCACTACTTTACATTGTAGCAAAGTGTAATTTCTTCAGTGTTGTTACATGAAAAGATAATAAAATATTTACAAAAATGTGAGGAGTGTACTTACTTTTGTGAGATACTGTATATATCTATGTATATATATATCTATATATAGATATATACCATATTTATTGGAGTGTAACACGCACTTTTTTCCCCTTAAAATCAGGGGAAAATCGTGGGTGCGTGTTATACACGGATTCCTGCTGTCTCTGGGGGAAGAGGAGCGAGCGCCGCTGAATTACATAGAGCCGCGATCTCCTGTGTACCCGGCGCTCCGTCACTCACAGCCACGCCTCCTGGCCCCGCATTGGGCCACTGTTCTGTCTATCATATGAGCAAGGCCAGGAGGCGTGGCTGTGAGTGATGGAGCACCGGGTACACAGGAGATCGCGGCTCTATGTAATTCAGCGGCCCTCGCTCCTCCTCTTCGCTTGGAGACAGCAGAGATAATCCAACACTGGCAAGGCTGCAATGATGGGAAAGGTGAGGCTGAAGATGTGCACTGAACAGGCTGCATTGTTGGTCAATTTAATGGCTGCAGATGGGCACTGAACAGGCTGCTTTGTTGGTTAATTTAACCACTTGAGGTCCGGGCCATAGCCGAATGACGGCTACAGCGCGGACCTCAATCTCCGGGAGGACGTCATATGACGTCCTCCCCTATGCACGCGCACCGCGCGCACCCTGCAGGGCGCGCGGTGTGCGCGCTGTGATCACCGAGTCACGGAGACTCGGGTGATCACAGATCCGAGTAAGGGGCCGGTCCCGGCCCCTTACCATGTGATCAGCTGTCAGCCAATGACAGCTGGTCACATGATGTAAACAAAAGCTCGGTGATCGGTTTCGTTTTCTCCTCACGCTGACAGCGTGAGGAGGAAAAAAAAGCCGATCACCGGCTCATGTCAAAGGGACATCGGTCCCGAAGAGGAAGGAGGCACAGATGCCTCATCTGTGCCTCCAAGTGCCATCTGCCAATGCCCACAATGCCCACAAGTGCCACCTATTAAAGCTCACAAGTGCCACCTATTAAAGCCCACAAGTGCCACCTATCAATGCCCACAAGTGCCACCTATCAATGCCCACAAGTGCCACTTATTAGTGCCAACTAGCAGTGCTGCCATCAGTCAGTGCCCAATCAGCGCCCATAACCGCCACCCATCAGTGCCCATAACCGCCACCCATCAGTGCCCATCACTGCCACCTATCGGTGCCCATCAGTGCCGCCTCATCGGCGTACATAAACGAAGGAAAAAAATTAACTGTTTGCAAAAATTGATAACAAAATATAAAATAAATATAATTTTTTTAAAAAAATTCTGTCTTTTTAAATTTTTTTTAACAAAAAATAAAAACCGTAGAGGTGATCAAATACCATCAAAAGAAAGCTCTATTTGTGGGAAAAAAATGATAAAAATTTCATTTGGGTACCGTGTTGTATGACCGCGCAATTGTCATTCAAAGTGCGACAGCACTAAAAGCTGAAAATTGGTCTGGACAGGAGGGGGGTTTAAGTGCCCAGTAAGCAAGTGGTTAATGGCTGCAGATGGGCACTGAGCAGGGTGCATTGATGGGCAATTTAGAGGCTGCAGATGGGCACTGAGCAGGGTGCATTGATGAGCCGTGACCCTAATTTTGCTTCAAAGTTCTTTATTTAAAACACACAGTATATATATATATATATATATATATATATATATATATATATATACAGTCAGGTCCATAACTCCATAACTATTGGGACATCAACACAATTCTAATTTTTTTTGGCTCTATAGTAGACCACCACAATGGATTTGAAACTAACAAGATGTGCTTTAACTGCAGACTTTCAGCTTTAATTTGAGAGTATTTACATCCAAATCAAGTGAACGGTGTAGGAATTACAACAATTTGTATATGAGCCTCCCACTTTTTAAGGGACCAAAAGTAATGGGACAATTGTCTGCTCAGCTGTTCCATGGCTAGGTGTGTGTTATTCCCTCATTATCCCATTTACAGGGAGCAGATAAAAGGTCCAGAGTACATGTCAAGTGTGCTATTTGCATTTGGAATCTGTTGCTGTCAACTCTCAATATGAGATCCAAAAAGCTGTCACTATCAGTGAAGCAAGCCATCATTAGGCTGAAAAAACAAAACAAACCCATCAGAGAGATAGCAAAAACATTAGGTGTGGCCAAATCAACTGTTTGGAACATACTTGCAACACCAAAAGACCCGGAAGACCACGGAAAACAACTGTGGTGGATGACCGAAGAATTCTTTCCCTGGTGAAGAAAACACCCTTCACAACAATTGGCCAGATCAAGAACACTCTCCAGGAGGTAGGTGTATGTGTGTCAAACTCAACAATCAAGAGAAGACTTCACCAGAGTGAATACAGAGGGTTCACCACAAGATGTAAACCATTGGTGAGCCTCAAAAACAGGAAGGCCAGATTAGAGTTTGCCAAACAACATCTAAAAAAGCCTTCACAGTTCTGGAACAGCATCCTATGGACAGATGAGACCAAGATCAACTTGTACCAGAGTGATGGGAAGAGAAGAGTATGGAGAAGGAAAGGAACTGCCCATGATCCAAAGCATACCACCTCATCAGTAAAGCATGGTGGTGGTAGTGTCATGGCGTGGGCATGTATGGCTGCCAATGGAACTGGTTCTCTTGTATTTATTGATGATGTGACTGCTGACAAAAGCAGCAGGATGAATTCTGAAGTGTTTCAGGCAATATTATCTGCTCATATTCAGCAAAGTGCTTCAGAACTCATTGGACGGCGCTTCACAGTGCAGATGGACAATGACCCGAAGCATACTGCGAAAGCAACCAAAGAGTTTTTTAAGGAAAAGAAGTGGAATGTTATGCAATGGCCAAGTCAATCACCTGACCTGAATCCGACTGAGCATGCATTTCACTTGCTGAAGGGAAAATGCCCCAAGAACAAGCAGAAACTGAAGACAGTTGCAGTAGAGGCCTGGCAGAGCATCACCAGGGATGAAACCCAGCGTCTGGTGATGTCTATGCGTTCCATACTTCAGGCTGTAATTGACTGCAAAGGATTTGCAACGAAGTATTAAAAAGTGAAAAAGTTTGATGGATGATTGTTATTCTGTCCCATTACTTTTGGTCCCGTAGCCTCCCTGACGGTATTCCCAAGTGTGGCTCAGGGGTTAAATTTCAGCACCATTAGCGGTAACCCCGAGCCACACTCGGGAATACATCTCACGATCCTGGTGCAGGTTACTTACCTTGTCCCCAGGATTCTGCAATGTCCCCCCGCGGTGTCTGCGGGCTCCGTCCTCTGCCTGAAGCCTCTCTGTGCCAGGCTCCGTTCCCTGCGAGCGTCACGATACACAGGGGCGAAGCCTGGCGGCAAATTCAAAAAATGTAAAAATCATAACACTAATGCCCTGTACACACGGTCGGATTTTCCAACGAAAAATGTGTGATAGGACCTTGTTGACGGAAATTCCGACCGTGTGTGGGCTCCATCACACATTTTCCATCGGAAATTCCGACACACAAAGTTTGAGAGCTCGCTATAAAATTTTCCGACAACAAAATCCGTTGTTGGAAATTCCGATCGTGCGTACACAAATCCAATGCACAAAGTGCCACGCATGCTCAGAATAAATTAAGAGACGAAAGCAATTGGCTACTGCCCCGTTTATATTCCCGACGTACGTGTTTTACGCCACCGCGTTCAGAACGATCAGATTTTCCAACAACTTTGTGTGACCGTGTGTATGCAAGACGAGTTTGAGCCAACATCCATCGGAAAAAATCCATGGATTTTGTTGTCGGAATGTCCGATCAATGTCCGTCCGTGTGTACAGGGCAATAAGATTACAGTACTGTATGAAATCATTTCACATCCCTTTTGTTCCCAATGCTTTGGCCCATGCCCTGCATGCAGTTTTATATGATATATACTGTTCTTTCTGCCTGGAAACTTGAGGTTGTCCATAGCAACCAAAAAGTGTCCCTTTACGTCAAAAGTGGCTTTAGACCAGCTAGAAAACAGTGATAGTAAATTAGAACACTTGCAGAATTGAGCAATAGTGAATCGTGCGGAAATTTATTTTATTATTATTATATTATTATTTTTTTTAATTATTTATATTTATTTATTAAATTATAATTTATGATTTTGCGTTTCAAACTTCATCATACCCAGGATGTCTACTAGACTCTTGGTGGACAGATCTAAGTGTGTTATTGCTAATAATTACAGGCCTACAATATAAAACGCCAAATTTCTATGCAAAATAATTGTACCGCTTTGAGACGCAAAAATCTGAAATAATCATACCGCCAGGGAGGTTAAAAAGTGGGAGGCACATATACAAACTGTTGTAATGCTTGCACCGCTCACCTGATTTGGATGTAAATACCCTCAGATTAAAGCTGAAAGTCTGCAGTTAAAGCACATCTTGTTCGTTTCATTTCAAATCCATTGTGGTATCCATTGTGGTGGGGAATAGAGCCAAAAAGAGTAGAATTGTGTCGATGTCCCAATATTTATGGACCTAACATATATATATATATATATATATATATATATATATATATATAAACCTGTATATATATCTTATGATATGGGGGTGTTTATCTTAGTGGTAGATGTATTTTAGTGAGCCCACACCAGTTAGTGGTTAAGGGCTTGCCAGCCCACTTTTGTTGAAAAAAGAAAAACATAATCCTTTAGTTGCTCATGTAGGGGGTCCAGTACACAGTGGAACAGGTAACAGAAAGTGCCAAGCCACCTGGCTCTCTTATTAGCAGTCCTGCTGCTTAGGCCCTAAACCTTGACCTTTTGCTTTAGGTTGGTCCTTCTACCGAGACTCAAAGACTCCCTAAGTCCCCTGGACTCGCCTAGTCATCTCAGCTTTCTCAGTCTCCCAGACTTGCTGAACTGTCCCAACTTTCCCAGCCCTGTGGGCAAGGAATCACTAGAACATGGAGTACTGTCTCATGAGTAGATTACCTCTTCTCTCTCTCGAAAGAGGAGCACACAACTGTCTCCTCACGAGACACACCTCCCTCCTGGCTGGAGCCCTGAGCTATGGCCAGGCCTTGACACACCAGTACACTCACATCACCTACCGTACACTCACATCACCTCCAGGTCTCCGCCAAGACCTGGACAGAAGATTGAAGGCTTAGACCCACCCTTTGAAGCCTGCAAGCTTAAGTCTCTGATCTGCGATTACTAAACCTGGGGAAAACTGACTACCCGGTATTCTCCTCTAAGTACAGACACTCTGGAGCCCCGCAATTAATTATCCAGACATAGACTGGGCGGAGGGAACTGTGCATTAATTTAAGGCTCGCCAGTTCCTTAATGTCTTGCAGGACAATTTTATGGGTCAGATGGTAGACGCACCAACTAGAAATAAAACATTACTGGATCTACTGATTACCAACAATACAGACCTGATCACGGATGTGGAAATACGGGGCAATTTAGGTAACAGTGATCACAGGTCAATTAGTTTCAGTATAAATCACACAAATAGGAAACATAAAGGGAATACAAAGACATTGAATTTCAAAAGAGCCAACTTCCCTAAACTACAAACCTTGCTAAAAGGCATAAATTGGGATAAAATATTAGGAACAAAGAATACGGAGGAGAGATGGGTTTGCTTTAAGAGTATATTAAATAAGGGCATTAGCCAATGTATCCCATTGGGTAATAAATTTAAAAGGGCGAACAAAAGTCCTGGATGGCTTAACTCCAATGTAAAAATGCATATAAAAGCAAAGGAGAAGGCCTTAAAAAAATACAAGGTTGAGGGATCATACTCAGCATTCAGACTTTATAAAGAATGCAACAAGAAATGTAAGGGTGCAATTAGGACGGCTAAGATAGAACATGAAAGACACATAGCGGAGGAGAGCAAAAAAAAAATCCCAAGAAATTCTTTAAGTATGTAAACAGTAAAAAAGGGAGGACTGACCATATTGGCCCCATAAAGAATGAGGAAGGACATCTGGTTACAAAGGATGGGGAGATGGCGAAGGTATTGAATTTATTCTTCTCCCCAGTCTTCACGAGTGAATCGGGGGGCTTCAGTAACCAAAACTGCAGTGTTTATCCTCATGACACAACACAGGAAGCACCTCCATGGTTAACAGAGGACAGAATTAAAATTAGACTTGAGAAACTTAACATTAATAAATCACCAGGACCAGATGGCTTGCATCCAAGGGTACTTAGGGAACTCAGTCAAGTGATTGCCAGACCATTGTTCCTAATTTTTACAGACAGTCTACTGACTGGAATTGTACCAGCTGATTGGAAAAAAGCAAATGTAGCACCAATATTTAAAAAGGCCCAAAATACATCCCTGGGAATTACAGACCAGTTAGCCTAACATCAATAGTATGTAAACTCTTGGAGGGGATGATAAGGGACTATATACAAGATTTTAGTAATGAGAACTGTATCATTAGCAGTAATCAGCATGGATTCATGAAGAATCGTTCTTGCCAAACCAATCTACTAACCTTCTATGAGGAGGTGAGTTGCCATCTAGATAAAGGAAGGCCCGTAGATGTGGTGTATCTGGATTTTGCAAAAGCATTTGACACAGTTCCCCATAAACGTTTACTGTACAAAATAAGGTCCATTGGCATGGACCATAGGGTGAGTACATGGATTGAAAACTGGCTACAAGGGCGAGTTCAGAGGGTGGTGATAAATAGGGAGTACTCGGAAAGGTCAGGGGTGGGTAGTGGGGTTCCCCAGGGTTCTGTGCTGGGACCAATCCTATTTAATTTGTTCATAAACGACCTGGAGGATGGGATAAACAGTTCAATCTCTGTATTTGTAGACGATACTAAGCTAAGCAGGGCAATAACTTCTCCGCAGGATGTGGAAACCTTGCAAAAAGATCTGAACAAGTTAATGGGGTGGGCAACTACATGGCAGATGAGGTTCAATGTAGAAAAATGTTAAATAATGCATTTGGGTGGCAAAAATATGAATGCAATCTATACACTGGGGGGAGAACCTCTGGGGGAATCTAGGATGGAAAAGGACCTGGGGGTCCTAGTAGATGATAGGCTCAGCAATGGCATGCAATGCCAATCTGCTGCTAACAAAGCAAACAGAATATTGGCATGCATTAAAAAGGGGATCAACTCCAGAGATAAAACGATAATTCTCCCACTCTACAAGACTCTGGTCCGGCCGCACCTAGAGTATGCTGTCCAGTTCTGGGCACCAGTACTCAGGAAGGATGTACTGGAAATGGAGCGAGTACAAAGAAGGGCAACAAAGCTAATAAAGGGTCTGGAGGATCTTAGTTATGAGGAAAGGTTGCGAGCACTGAACTTATTCTCTCTGGAGAAGAGACGCTTGAGAGGGGATATGATTTCAATATACAAATACCGTACTGGTGACCCTACAATAGAAGTAAAACTTTTTCGCAGAAGAGACTCGTGGCCACTCATTAAAATTAGAAGAAAAGAGGTTTAACCTTAAACTATGTAGAGGGTTCTTTACTGTAAGAGCGGCAAGGTTGTGGAATTCCCTTCCACAGGTGGTGGTCTCAGTGGGGAGCATCGATAGTTTCTAGAAAATATTAGATAAGCACCTAAATGAACGCAACATACAGGGATATACAATGTAATACTGACACATAATCACACATAGGTTGGACTTGATGGATTTGTGTCTTTTTTCAACCTTGCCTACTATGTAACTATGTAACTGTGTAACTGTTACTATATACAGTATATATGTCACTTTTATCACTGTGGCTAACAGTGGTGGTTAACACTTTTTCTTGCAGCTTTTAGTCTTGGTAAGAAGCTTAATCTAGGTACTGTGGTTATCTCACATACTGTTGTCTGATCAAATTGGCCTCCACATGTATGACTGTGGTGATGCTGTTAGATTGTAAAATTCTTCTTTTCATTTTAATCTGTAAAGTGCTGGATAACATTTTAAATGTAAAACATTACACTGAAGTTCTCTATTAAATGTGTGTATTTCCTGTTCACCTCCACCATATCTTCCAAAATGCCCCCCACCTCTAAATAATTTAAGGCTTAGTTAAAGGGCTTGTAAAGGTTCATGTTCTTTTACCTTAATGCATCCTATGCATTAAGGTGAAAAAACACCTGTCAGTGACCGGCCATCCAGACCCCCCGTTTTACTTACCTGAACCCTCGAACTTGTCCCACGGAGACGCGCTCTCTCTCTCTCTGCCCGGGGTTCTCAGCTCTTGATTGGATAGATTGATAGCAGCGCAGCCATTGTCTCCCGCTGCTGTCAATTAAATCCAATGACGTGGGCGCCGGGGGGCGGGGACGAGTCCTGCATTCGCCCTCTATGGACGCCGAATGCTGGACTGGGGAGCCAGCCCGCAAGGTAACTCCCCGGGTGAGTGCTTCTCCCAGGGGGTTATCTGATGTGGGGAGGAGCCGAGAGAGCCACCGAGGGACCCCAGAAGACCAGGTTTGGGGGCCACTCTGTGCAAAATGAGCTGCACAGTGGAGGTAAGTATGACATGTTTGTTATGTTAAAAAAAAAAAAAACGAACCTTTAGTGTCACTTTAAATCATTGGGATAAATGTAAATCAATCAATTTCCCTACTTATAAACTGATCCAGTTTATCTGAACAAGCCAAATGGAAAAGCATTATTTTAATAATGGAAGCAATTTATGCAATCAAGAAAGATAACGAAAGACAAAACATAATCTAGCAATTTTGGAATTCTTATTCCAATTCATCGCTTTATTCTTTCCTTTTAAGTTAGAGATTCAAATAATTTTATTTTTCAGAAAGCTAAGCCACATATTTTGAAATGACAATATAAAAACATTGCAATATAGTCACATAGTTCAATAGTCCTCCATAGTTTCACTCTAGCTACTGTCGTATCCTTCGTTTATCCAACCACCTGTCTGAGGACAGGATCGGTTTGGTACGGGACACTTATATATAGGAAACAATCCGAGCAAGGCAATATATTAAGTATATATACACAAGTAAAAAATGATCCTCTAGCACAAATCCTCTTCCCCTCAAAACCCCCCTACCACAAATCCTCCTTCCCCCAATCCCCTATCCCAGAACAAATCGTCTTCCCCCAATCCTCCTCCTAGCACAAATCCTCTCCCTCCCCCAGTTTCTCCTGCCAGCACAAATGATCTCCCTCTTCTAGCACAAATCCTCTCACCCCTTCAAGCACAAATTCCCCCTCCCAGAACAAATCCCCCCTTCAATCAATTAGCACAAACCCCCCAATCCCCCCTCCCATCACAAATACTCTTCTCCTCCCAGCACAAATATTTCTCCACCCCCCATCCCCCCGTCCCATCACAATCATCCTCCTTCCTCATCTCAAAACCTCTCCCACCCCCAATACCCTGTCCCCAACACAAATCCTCTTCCTCTCCACACCCCCTTACATCAGCCAAATTCTCCTTCCCTCCAATTTCCCCTCCCAGCATAACCCCCTCCAAATTCCTCCTCACAGCACAAACTTTATCTCCTCTCAGCACAATCCCCTCCCAGCAAATCTATCTTCCCCCAAATTCCCCCTCCCAGTACAACCCCCCCCCCAAAAAAAAAACCTCCTCCCAGCAAAAATCACCTCCCCCCCTTCTAGAACAAATCACCCCCCCCATCCCCTTCTAGCACAACCCCCAAAAATCTCTCCAGCATGAATCATCTCCCTCCTGCCAGCACAAATCCTCCCAACATAAATCCCTTCCCTCCTTCTAGCACAAATCCCCCTTTCCCCCCCAAGACTCTTTCTGTGCATTTCCCCTCCCACTTTGCCCTAGGCACATATCCTCTTATCCCCCTTTTCCTCCCCAAATCACTCATTCCAACCTTTGGCTCCGGGACACCAGCCTGGATCTGAGGGACGTCCCGATTTCGTTGAAATTCCAGGAGGGTCCCGTGGAATCTGGGATGGTTGGAAGGTGTAATATATGTATGTCATCTGCGTATTTAGCGTTTTGCCTGGAGATCAATTTCAGATAAAAATCTAAGATGCAAAACATTTTTTACTAAGTATATTAAAATTATTATTATTATTATGTCATAAAATTATATTTTATTATTGCAGTATTCTAGTATATGTGTGCTTGGGTGATTGTGTTAGGTAGTTTAGATTTTTGAAGTAACCACATCTGGTAGAGGAATTCACGCAAATCGCTCTATAAATTAGGATATATTTCAGAAGTTCTATATACAGTATGTGAACACATGAAGAAAGTGGTTCTGAATACTAAAGCCACTTAGTAACAAGCAAAACTTCTATTTCATGATCATTTTGGTAGAAGCAAAGGCAAGGAACAAACAACCTGATATTTGTGACATGATCATCAGTAGGGTGAATTCCAGATGTCATCATCATGGGAATTGCATTACTTCAGAGCACTAATTATTAACTTCACTCTGGTTCACTGCTTGTAGTATTAACAGTGTTAACAGGAGTAAATGAGATAACAAACAGTTAAAGATAAAAAAAAAACATATCATAAGGTCCAAAAACCTGATTTTTATGAAGTTAACAGCAATAACGTGGTTCCCTGTGAATTCCAAAGTGTCATCATAACAGATATTGCATAGCATTCAGTGCGATCCACTCCTTGAACCCTGTACAATATTAACAGAACCAAACAGCAAATACAAACAGCTGAATGTAAAAATATAACATAAGGTCAATTAGCCTGATATTTAAAAAGTGAGCATCAGCAGAGTGTCACCTCGGGAATTCCAAAGTGTCACAATTACTGGATTACACCAGTGCTTTAATTATTATAATAAATAAGGAACAATAACAATCTAGCATTGCTCTTCTGCCAGTACACCTTTGCCAAGAATGCACTTAATTGCATTTGCTACTCACAAAAGCATTACAAATATTGTATTGTCATTCCTTGTTGTCATTTGTTTTCTTTTTTTACAATCAAAAAATTTTCACTTCCGGTATTATCAGGCGGTTTAACTGGATTTACAGTGGGCATGTTATTGTATTGATTTTTTAGGTATTTTATGTAGAAATCAGTTCACAAAGATGACCACACAGGTTTCCACTGTAGATAACATTAGCTTCTGATGATTTCTATGACATTTAACCACGTGAGCTTTGGAAGGTTTTACCCCCTTCATGACCAGGCAATTTTTTGCTATTCAGCACTGTGCTACTTTAACATGCAATTGTGCAGTTATGCAACACTGTATGCAAATTAAATTTATATACATTTTTTTCATACCAACAGAGCTTTCTTATTTGAGCACCACTGAGTTTTTTTTTTTTTTTGCGATATAAATTAAGTTGAATATTATTTGAGGCGCGACTCCACGTTGTTTGATGAACAAATTTGTTTCATCATGCAATTACTTCATTTTATAGCCACTCGGAACTATTTTTGGTTTGGTGGCCAGTGCTACAGGCAGGATAGAGGTGTCGCCATGGGGGCTAAATATGCCCCCAGTTTGGCGAACCTCTTCATGGCCCTATGGGAGGAGGATGTCATCTATGCCCATCAGAGACCCCAGGTGGTCCTGTGGGCCAGGTATATAGATGACATCCTCCTCCTATGGAATGGAGATCGTCATGACCTGGACTCCTTCATGAGGGAGTTGAATGACAATGATCGGGGTATACGACTTTCCTATGAGGCAAGCCAAACTGAGATTAACTTTTTAGATCTCAAGATTAGGATTAGGGATGGACGACTAACTACGGCAACCTTTTTTAAGAATACGGACCGGAATTCTTATATATCCACCGATAGCTGCCATCATGAGGCCTGGCTGAAGTCGGTGCCGAAGAGCCAACTTATACGCCTAAAATGTAATTGTTCCGATCATGAGGAATTTTTAGCTCAGGCTGATGTCCTAATAGGAAGGTTCCTTGAGAAAGGTTACCCTGAGGCATCTCTTAAAGGCACATTAGAAGAGGTTGTAACCCTAGATAGGAGTGTTCTGTTGAAAAACAGAGCCCCTAATCTGGATAGGCACCATCAGTTCCATTCATCACCACCTACTCTTTACAACACAGAAATGTGGCAAGATTAGTTAAGAAGTATTGGCATTTTCTCATGAATGACCAGATATTGGGTACCATCCTTCCAGCTAAGCCCCGAGTGGTATATAAGGGTGCTCCTTCCCTTAGAGGGAGAGTGGCCCCCAATGTCCTGGACCCTCCTTTGATTAAGAGGGGATTTTTTGAGTATATGACTGGGTTTTACCAGTGTCGAAGATGTAGGGTGTGCTCCTTAAGTGGATGTATGCATAGAAGAACACATAAATTCACCTCTACTAGTACTTCGACTGAATTTGAAATTAGATCTTTCAATACGTGCTCTACCGAACGCGTGGTATATCTCTTACAATGCCCCTGCGGACTACAATACGTGGGGAGGAGCAAACGTCCTCTCTTAGTAAGGCTCAATGAGCATATAACTAACATCCTGACGGGTTTTCCGAAACACCCTGTCTCAAGACATTACCTTGAGGTACACAACCGGGATCCCAGTAAGACCATCTTTCTGGGGATTGACAGATTCATACCACATTGGAGGGGTGGTTCTCTTTTAAGGGGGATCTCTAGACTTGAGATGGCCTGGATATACAAACTAAGGTGCTATACTCCGTTCGGGCTCAATGTCGAGGTAGATCTTAATGCCTTTATAGACAACTCTTAGTTTCCTGTAAACTCGCTTTGAACCTCTGGAGGCCTTTTTTTCTTTTTTTTTTTTTCTCTCAATTTTTATTTTTGATTTTGAGTAACATATTTTTTGGTTGTATTTTTTTTTTTTTTTTTTGGGGTTTATATATTCCTCGGTCTAATACACAATTTAGTCTAATGGTATTTAATATTACCCTAGTTCCCCTCTTCTTTTTATCTATGGGGAAACGTTTTTGCTGTCTTAATGCTTATATATGAAGGTCCATTGGTATTGTTGGGGCCTATAGATTTCTTTAGTTTTTTGTATTCATTTTGTTTTTTAATTCTTTCCTATTTACCTCTAAGCCATTTATTTTTTCATGATTAATATACTTATATGGGATCATTATTTATGGGGCCTTTGTTTTTAGTAAAATATGTTCAATATACGTAGTGGACACCTGTGAGGCCATCAGAATCCATATATAGGGGGGTTGCCCTTAAACTTCGTTAATTTTTTAACTAGTTTTTTAACCGATTTTTAACCGATCTCGGCTTTTTTATTGTTTTCGTATTTACTCTATGAGATGGTGTTGATTAAAGAGATAGGTGCCCTCTCCTATCTCTCCACTAGATGGCTTATAGGATTTTCTATTGAGTTAAGGTATTGGTGGTTTACACCCATTAATCCCTAATCTTCTCTAGATTTAGCCAATCGGGTATAGTATATATATATATATATATTAGGGATGAGCTTCGTGTTCGAGTCGAACCCATGTTCGACTCGAACATCGGCTGTTCGATCGTTCGCCGAATTGCGAACGTTATGGGCCGTTCGCGCTAAATTCGTGTGGCGCGTCACGGCCCATAATTCACTGCGGCATCGCAGTGCATTGCTGGCTGATGATTGGCCAAGCATGCACTATGACCCGCATGCTTGGCCAATCACAGCGCTGTCAGTAGAGAGAGCTGTAATTGGCCAAAGCCAGGGTGGCTTTGGCCAATTACGGCTCAGGGCATTTAGTACACACCCCACACTATATAAGGCCGCCTGCACGGCGGCCCTGTGTAGTGTGTGTTCCGGTGTGCTGAGAGATAGAGAGAGAGAGAGACAGTGTCATTTGATTTGAGTTAGATAGATTAGGCAGAACAGTCAGTCAGTTAGCTGCACTTACAGTGTATTGTGTATATATATGCATCCCAGGTGTTGCATATATATATATACACTGTATTCAGTTTAGCTAGATCCGTTCCTGTTATCTTCTATCTAGACTATTTACATTTAATGCAGTGCGTCCTGCTCACAGTGTTCAGCTAGATCCGTTCCTGTTATCTTCTAGACTATTTACATTTAGTGCAGTGCGTCCTGCTCACAGTGTTCAGCTAGATCCGTTCCTGCTATTTACATTTAGTGCAGTGCGTCCTGCTCACAGTGTTCAGCTAGATCCGTTCCTGTTAAATTCCTACTGACCGGCAGGCTTGTCTGGTTACAGTATATAAAGCTACCTGAAGAAAATTACAGGTGTTCTATTTGATCCTATTAGTACCACGGTCAGGCAGCTAGACTATTTACATTTAGTACAGTGCGTCCTGCTCACAGTGTTCAGCTAGATCCGTTCCTGTTATCTTCCTACTGACAGGCAGGCTTGTCTGGTTACAGTATATAAAGCTACCTGAAGAAAATTACAGGTGTTCTATTTGATCCTATTAGTACCACGGTCAGGCAGCTAGACTATTTACATTTAGTACAGTGCGTCCTGCTCACAGTGTACAGCTAGATCCGTTCCTGTTATCTTCCTACTGACAGGCAGGCTTGTCTGGTTACAGTATATAAAGCTACCTGAAGAAAATTACAGGTGTTCTATTTGATCCTATTAGTACCACGGTCAGGCAGCTAGACTATTTACATTTAGTACAGTGCGTCCTGCTCACAGTGTACAGCTAGATCCGTTCCTGTTATCTTCCTACTGACAGGCAGGCTTGTCTGGTTACAGTATATAAAGCTACCTGAAGAAAATTACAGGTGTTCTATTTGATCCTATTAGTACCACGGTCAGGCAGCTAGACTATTTACATTTAGTACAGTGCGTCCTGCTCACAGTGTTCAGCTAGATCCGTTCCTGTTATCTTCCTACTGACAGGCAGGCTTGTCTGGTTACAGTATATAAAGCTACTTGAAGAAAATTACAGGTGTTCTATCCCAGCTTAGTGCAGCTACAGGCCATTAGTATGTCTGGAAGGCCAAGAAGGAGAGGCAGACAGTCACAAGCCAATAAGAGAGGGCAAGCAGGCTCTGTGTCTAGTGCTGGTCGTGGAGACGGTGCATCCTCATCAGCACGTGGCCATGGGACACGCTTGGCCTTTTTTTCGGCAGCTGGCCATGTTGAGCCGCAACATGCGGAAGACTTGGTCGAGTGGATGACCAAGCCGTCCTCATCCTCCTCATCCTCTCTCACCCATGCCCAGGGTGCTTTGTCTGGCAAAGCAGCGGCCTCTTCCCTCAGCTCAATGTCATCAGTGACTCCTTCCCTAGCTCCACCATGTCCTCATGAGGATTCCCTCGAACTGTTTGACCACAGTGTTGGGTACATGCTCCAGGAGGATGCCCAGCGTTTGGAAGGCTCTGATGACGATACTGAGCTCGATGAAGGCAGTAACATGAGCGCGGACAGAGGGGGTGCCCAAGAAGGACAGCAATCTGGCAGTCATGCTCCCCCTGCTGCAGCATACTGCCAGGTTTGCTCCAGTGATGAGGAGGGAGGGGATGATGAGGTCACTGACTCAACGTGGGTGCCTGATAGGAGAGAGGAGGAGGAGGAGGAGGAGGAGGAGGAGGAGGAGGCGGCAGCACATCACCAACGAGGCAGGATGCCCTCCAGGGGCCAGCCTAAGGGCAACACATTGACTGCATCACACCCCAAAGCTCCACATGTGCAGGGCGCTGCAGTCTCTGCGCGTTATTCAAAAAGTTCTTTGGTGTGGGCCTTTTTTGAGACGAGTGCATCAGATCGCACCGCTGCTATTTGCAACATATGTCTCAAGCGTATCTCGCGTGGCCAAAATATCTCCCGCTTGGGTACCACATGCTTGACCAGACATATGTTGACCTGCCATGCAGTTCGTTGGCAAGCGTATCTAAAAGACCCACACCAAAGAACAAAGAGGATCTCTCCTTGCTCCTCATCAGCTGAGATTTCCAACCCCACTAGACCTTCAGTCCTCTCTGAGACCTGCAGTGAGAGGAATGAAGGTGTAGAATTAGGTGTGTCACAGCCAAGTACTTGTGGGCAATCTGCTTTTGGTACACCGACGTCAGATTGTACCAGGCAAATTTCCCTGCCCCAGCTGCTGCACCGCCGAAAGAAGTTTGCTCCCAGCCATCCACATGCCCAGCGGTTGAATGCTAGCTTGGCAAAATTGCTAGCACTTCAACTGCTGCCTTTTCAGTTGGTAGACTCTGCCCCCTTCCGTGAGTTTGTGGAATGTGCGGTTCCTCAGTGGCAGGTACCCAAACGCCACTTTTTCTCACGGAAGGCGATTCCGGCTCTCTACCGGCATGTGGAAGGCAATGTCCATGCCTCGCTGGACAGGGCGGTCAGCGGTAAGGTGCATATTACCGCTGACTCATGGTCCAGCAGGCATGGACAGGGACGTTACCTAAGTTTCACGGCGCATTGGGTGACTCTGCTGGCAGCTGGGAAGGATGCAGGACAAGGTGCAGTAGTGTTGGAGGTTGTTCTGCCACCACGCCTCCAAAATGCTGATTGTGACACACCTCTCTCCTCCACCCCCTCCTCTTCTTCTTCCTCCATGGCCTCTTCCTCGGAACCAGCGGTGCTCCGTAGGCGTTCAAGGGGCTACGCAAGTACGCAGGCCAAAAGATGCCATGCGGTGCTTGAGCTGGTGTGCTTGGGGGACAGGAGCCACACTGGGGCAGAGGTTCTGTCAGCTCTGCAGGGGCAGGTTCAGAGGTGGTTGACGCCACGCCAACTTAAGGCAGGAATGGTGGTTTGCGACAATGGCACCAACCTCCTCTCTGCCCTCCGACAGGGACAAATGACCCATGTGCCCTGTTTGGCTCACGTCCTTAACTTGGTGGTGCAGCGGTTCTTGGGCAGGTACCCGGGCTTACAGGATGTCCTGAGGCAGGCCAGGAAAGTCTGTGTGCATTTCCGCCGGTCATATAATGCCAGTGCTCGGCTGACGGACCTCCAAAAGGAGTTTAACCTGCCCAAGAACCGCCTAATCTGTGACATGCCCACCAGGTGGAACTCAACGTTGGCCATGCTGCAGCGGCTGCACACGCAGCAGAGGGCCATCAATGAGTACCTGTGCGACTATGGCACCAGGACAGGGTCAGGGGAGCTTGGTTTTTTTTCCCCACGCCAGTGGGCCATGATCAGGGATGCATGCACTGTCCTGTCACCATTCGAGGAGGCCACGAGGATGGTGAGCAGTGACAGTGCATGCATCAGTGACACTGTCCCCCTTGTCCACCTGTTGGAGCACACGCTGCGTGGAATAATGGACAGGGCACTTGAGGCAGAACAGAGGCAGGAAGAGGAGGACTTCCTTAGCTCTCAAGGCCCCCTTTATCCAGACAGTGTTCCTGCGTGCCCGCCGATCACACAGGAAGAGGACGAGGAGGAAGAGGAGGAGGAGGAAGATTGTGTCAGTATGGAGGTGGAGCCTGGCACTCAGCATCAGCAGCAGTCTTTAAGGGATCAGTCCCAAGAAACACATGGACTTGTACGTGGCTGGGAGGAGGTGGCTGCGGACCATGTCGTTCTTAGTGACCCAGAGGACTCCGGACCGAATGCCTCAGCAAACCTACGCTGCATGGCCTCCCTGATCCTGCAAAGCCTGCGTAAGGATCCTCGTATTCGTGGTATCAAGGAGAAGGACCAATACTGGCTGGCAACCCTCCTTGATCCACGTTACAAGGGTAAGGTTGCGGACCTTATCTTGCCATCGCAGAGGGAGCAGAGGATGAAACATCTTCGGGAGGCCTTGCAGAAAGGTCTGTGCAACGCGTTCCCAGAGACTGGGAGGTTACAAACTCCTGTTTCTGGACAACGTGTTGCTGAGGCTTCGGTCAGTCAAAGAAGGAGCGGTGGAGAAGGTGGCCGTCTGACCGATGCGTTCAGACAATTTTTTGGTCCGCAGCCCCAAGGTATGATCGGTTCCAGCAACCATCGCCAGCGTCTGTTTTACATGGTGCAGGAATACCTAGGGGCAAGATCAGACTTGGACACCTTTCCCACCGAAAATCCTCTGGGTTACTGGGTCTTGAGGATGGATCACTGGCCAGAGCTTGCACAGTATGCAATTGAGCTACTGGCCTGTCCTGCATCCAGCGTTCTTTCGGAACGCACATTCAGTGCTGCTGGAGGCGTGGTAACCGATCACAGGGTGCGTCTGTCCACCGACTCGGTCGATCGGCTGACCTTCATAAAAATGAATGAGTCTTGGATCACCACCAGCTACCAAGCACCTGATGCTGATGTAACCGAATAATTTTTTTTGAAATCTCAGATCCCTTCAAAGACTGCCTATGCTGATGCTGAGTGACTATCCCTGAGTAATTATCCTCTTCCTCCTCAATCATCACGCTGATAGCTTGTAAGAACATTTTTGGTTCTGGGCGCCACCACCAGTGCCTAAGGCACAATTTTTCAGCCCCTGTTTAACAGGGGCGTGTAATTACAATTTTTGATGTAATACTTTGCAGCAGGGCTCGTTCCTGCATTCCAACTAGAGTGTCTGTGAGGGGTTGCAGTGTTGTGGCACCAGCACCAGTGCCTAGGGCCCAATTTTTCTGCCCCTGTCTAACAGGGGCGTGTAATTACAATTTTTGATGCAATACTTTGCAGCAGGGCTCGTTCCTGCGTTCCAACTAGAGTGTCTGTGAGGGGTTGCAGTGTTGTGGCACCAGCACCAGTGCCTAAGGCCCAATTTTTCTGCCCCTGTCTAACAGGGGCGTGTAATTACAATTTTTGATGCAATACTTTGCAGCAGGGCTCGTTCCTGCGTTCCAACTAGAGTGTCTGTGAGGGGTTGCAGTGTTGTGGCACCAGCACCAGTGCCTAAGGCCCAATTTTTCTGCCCCTGTCTAACAGGGGCGTGTAATTACAATTTTTGAAGCAATAATTTGCAGCAGGGCTCGTTCCTGCGTTCCAACTAGAGTGTCTGTGAGGGGTTGCAGTGTTGTGGCACCAGCACCAGTGCCTAAGGCCTAATTTTTCAGCTCCTGTTCAACAGGGGCATGTAATTACAATTCTTGATCTAATATTTCACAGCAGGGCCCTGTGAGGGCTTACAGTGTTGTGGCCACAGCAACACCTAAGGCCCAAATTTCTGCTGAGTATATAGGGCAGGACCCTACTTTCAAACATCTAACTTACAAACGACTCCTACTTGCAAACGGAAGGAGACAACAGGAAGTGAGATGAAATCTACCCCTAGGAAGGGAAATTCTCTCCTGTAAGAGTTAATATGGGAAAACAATTTCTCCTTTCCACTGATGCTTTCCAATCCTTGTTCCACAAAAAAACCCAAATTTTCAAAAAACATTTTTCATTGGGACAAAAAAGTGAGGTGAAATCTTCTGAAGAGGAGGAAAGACAGCAAAACAAATGTCACAGGGGTGATAACCCTTCCCTATGTTTTCCAAAAAGCTTAGAAAAGATTTTTTGGCTGGAGCTAAACACGTTAAAAATGTTCAAAATTACAAACAGATTCTACTTAACAACAAACCTACAGTCCCTGTCTTGTTTGCACCGCCTGTATACTGCTGTTCAGAGTATATAGGGCCTGGTGGCCCCACACCTTTCCTTATTTTAATTTGGGTGCGGGGTTCCCCTTAATATCCATACAAGACCCAAAGGGCCTGGTAATGGACTGGGGGGTACCCATGCCGTTTGTCTCACTGATTTTCATCCATATTGCCATGACCCGACATGACATTAAACCCGCAAGCAGTTTTAAATGAGATTTTTTCCTTTAAAAATGACATTTGGTGCAGGGACTGTTCTAAACATGGGAAACACGCGTCACTTTACAGGCATACTATAGACACCCCCCAGGTACGATATTTAAAGGAATATTTCACTTTTTTTTTTTTACTTTAAGCATCATTAAAATCACTGCTCCCGAAAAAACGGCCGTTTTTAAAAGTTTTTTTTGCATTGATACATGTCCCCTGGGGTAGGACCCGGGTCCCCAAACCCTTTTTAGGACAATACCATGCAAATTAGCCTTTAAAATGAGCACTTTTGATTTCGAACGTTCGAGTCCCATAGACGTCAATGGGGTTCTAACGTTCGTGCGAACTTTCGGTCCGTTCGCGGGTTCTGGTGCGAACCGAACCGGGGGGTGTTCGGCTCATCCCTAATATATATATATATATATATATATATATATATATTTATAAAAAATTCTCATTCTATTTAGTTGTAATTTCACATTTTTGATTTAGGTTTGGTGTTGAGTATATCAATGCGTACAGGGATGTGCGGACTCATTTCCGGACTAGTGTTAGTGTTGTCACCTTAGCTCTCGAGTGAGGCTTGGTTCCATGGAGTTACTTCCTGGATTCCATGTAGGTGATGATGTGGCCACCAGAGCTTCAGAACGAGGCTTGTTTTTTTTAATGCTATTTAAGGAGCGATGAATCAGCGCGTCGCCCGTTCCTATGACAACGTCCATTAGGACGAAACGTACGTCGGAAGGCAGACGCGCTGACGTCATCGTTTCCATCCCACTGTGAACGGGTGCATGCAGGCCGGCCGGCTGTTTTGTATACATGCTTTTAATCCTACTTCCTATGTAAGTGCAATCTTTCTTATTTTAATAAATTGAACATACGGATTCACACTATGGAGAATGTATTTTTCATTTCCTTGGGCTCCCCTTGCTGACCATTCGCTTTCCCTGGACGGAGAGTTCCTGTCATCCGTGTGCCTAGATGATACAGATGGTGGTGTCCCCGCTCAGTGGATTTGCAATATAAGCTGTCTAAAAAGCTTACTTCTGGTAAGCGTACATCTGTATAGGTGGTGGATCTCACTGGGTGTTTATTGATGAATTTTAATCACCTTCTGCGGATTTCACTGTTCTCAGAGACTGTCATTTAAGACACTATTCTAGTTATTATTACCACCATTCACTTTTTAAAATTTTTTTCATGTCACGTATGGTATCCTGGTATCCTTATCTGGGTCGGTTACACACTGTGTTTTTGTTATTTTTTATACTTTATTTATGGATGTAATTTTTCATATTGTTTAGATCACCGTTTGTATTCACATTTAATTATCTGCTAGCGCGGTTCTGTTGATTATCTTGCCTATGTATTTTTGTTACCTACAAATTTGAACTGCAGCATAGAACATTGGGAAGCGCAATAATTTTTGTATTTTCTGGTTTATTATCTATTTTGGTTTAATTGTTGCAGCTACCAGTTACAGGTTTTGTTCCTGTTAATTATAAGCACAGTCATTCATATTTATATTTATTCTTATCATCATTATCTATGGATGTGTTTGATTATAGAGCCACCAGGGTGGTTAACACCGAAGGTGTGTTTGAGATATATAAGGATGATGAGGGCGATCTTAGTGGTTTGTTTATGAGGCTTAAGAATCTCACAATATCTGAGATACATACCCAGTGGGATATAGCCTACCTTGACACATATGTGAAAGGGGGCATGGTCCCTAGAAGTCTCAGGTGGGAGGTCAGCCCACAGAAGGGTGATGTCCAACTTGAAGAATGGTTCAGTTATTTCAATACAGCTGGGATCGATTTTTTGAAATTTCTTATTGACCGCAAAAAGGCTAAACTTTCTAGATTAGATGAAGAGATCAAAAGTATTAAAGATAAATTGTGTCCCCTCAGGGAGAGTAATGAGTACAAAGAAAGATCTCTCTCCCTCCTCACCCTTTTGGAGAAGGAGGAGAGGGACCAGAGAACTAAGAAGAAAAAGAAATACAACAGGGATTTATTGGATTACCAAGGGGCAGTTGTTTTTGAGTGGCAAAAGAAACTATTAGCAGAACAGACCCCTGCTAATCCCAGCGATATGGAGGTTGGTTTGGCAAATGCTGGGGGATTGCCTCCTCCGATGACATATTCCCCCCCTCCACCACAGCCAAACAACGTCAAGTATTTTCCTGGTGGCCCAAATGGCCCTCCGGGGAGATTTAGACAAGGACCACAACAGTCCCCTTCAAGACGGGGTGGTGGTGTTAAGAGGGGTACTACATCTAATTACCCGTCCACATTTTCACGACGTTCTCGTAGGACGGGTGGCCCCTATCAGGGTGTACGAGGTAGAGGTGGTAATCACAATAATGGTAGATTTGGGGTGGCCCCATCATTCAGGGGTAGGCCACATGACCATTATAATAATTATGAAGATTACCTGCCCTCTCCCCGGGCTTTTGACTTTGGACCGTATCCTGATAGAATTTACGGCCCTAGCCAAGGCTTTAATTATGACCACTATGATGGACAGACACGGGGGTTGCAAAATTCCGGGTTCATGAATACCAGAAGGGGCTACCCTGATTATAATATTGGCACCTCCAACCAGTTTTACCCTCTTAGTGATCTTGAGGGACCCTTGTCCCATTCCAATTTTAGGGATAGCCATGATGGGGGGGTGTCACAGTCTCATCCCGTATCGACTGGATCCACCGTTGAAGTGGGCAATCCGGGGCCCTCTGGTTCCAATTACCAGCAGTGGGGTTTTCAGAGGCCAAGCCAGGGCATCAAAAGGTCGGCAGACCAAAGAGAGGATCTAGAGGGGGGCGGCGATTGCGATCAAAAAAGGAAAAAAACGTAACCAGTGATGGAATATTTAATTTAAGTTCAGTCACTTTAAGTGATTCTGAAAAAACTCTACTCAATAGGGTTCTGAAATTTGCACCCCCTCGTGGTTTAGACAAGTTTCAGACCTATATTGACATACATAAATTTGTACGTAAAGTTAATATTAAAAGATATATGGCCTCTAACCCTATTTTACGAACTGAGACCAGTTCCAATGAGTATCGTCACTCTGGGTTGTCAAACGCGTCCCTCTTCAATCACCCTGGTGCTATGGCCCCTTCTCTAAGGGTATTTAAAGATTTAATGCTTAGAGATTTGGAACAATTACCTCTCAAAAAAATACATTTCGACAAAAATTTGAGGTTAGGTTTAAACTCTCTATGCGAGAATAAGAACCTAGTTATTAGACCAGCGGATAAAGGGGGGGGCATCATCGTGTTAGATAAGAAGGACTATCTTGCGGAGATGTCCAAGATATTAGGGGACAGGGATACATATACCCCCCTCAGGTCAGACCCTAAAGCCCAGTATAAAAAAGAACTGGAAGTAATAATCCAATATGGCTTTGATCAAGGTATTTTAAACAGTAAAGAGAGAGCATATTTGATACCTAGGGCTCCACGCACCCCGGTTATCTACTACCTGCCGAAAATCCATAAGCACCTACCTGCCCCCCGGGACGTCCTATTGTCAGTGGTATTGATTCCATCTCGTCCCGGGTGGGCAGGTATATAGATTTCTTTTTGCAACCACTTGTCACTAACATGTCGTCACATTTGAAGGACTCCCGTCATGTGATCAATTTACTTTCCAACTATACCCCCGACTCTGGGTGGTGGCTAGTAACAGCCGATGTCGCCTCATTATACACGGTGATACCGCATAGTTTAGGGTTATTCGCAGTTGAATATTATTTGAGGCGCGACTCCACATTGTTTGATGAACAAATTTGTTTCATCATGCAATTACTTCATTTTGTAGCCACTCAGAACTATTTTTGGTTTGGTGGCCAGTTCTACAGGCAGGATAGAGGAGTCGCCATGGGGGCTAAATATGCCCCCAGTTTGGCGAACCTCTTCATGGCCCTATGGGAGGAGGATGTCATCTATGCCCATCAGAGACCCCAGGTGGTCCTGTGGGCCAGGTATATAGATGACATCCTCCTCCTATGGAATGGAGATCATCATGACTTGGACTCCTTCATGAGGGAGTTGAATGACAATGATCGGGGTATACGACTTTCCTATGAGGCAAGCCAAACTGAGATTAGCTTTTTAGATCTCAAGATTAGGATTAGGGATGGACGACTAACTACGGCAACCTTTTTTAAGAATACGGACCGGAATTCTTATATATCCACCGATAGCTGCCATCATGAGGCCTGGCTGAAGTCGGTGCCGAAGAGCCAACTTATACGCCTAAAACGTAATTGTTCCGATCGTGAGGAATTTTTAGCTCAGGCTGATGTCCTAATAGGAAGGTTCCTTGAGAAAGGTTACCCTGAGGCATCTCTTAAAGGCACATTAGAAGAGGTTGTAACCCTAGATAGGAGTGTTCTGTTGAAAAACAGAGCCCCTAATCTGGATAAGGCACCATCAGTTCCATTCATCACCACCTACTCTTTACAACACAGAAATGTGGCAAGATTAGTTAAGAAGTATTGGCATGTTCTCATGAATGACCAGATATTGGGTACCATCCTTCCAGCTAAGCCCCGAGTGGTATATAAGGGTGCCCCTTCCCTTAGAGGGAGAGTGGCCCCCAATATCCTGGACCCTCCTCCGATTAAGAGGGGATTTTTTGAGTATATGACTGGGTTTTACCAGTGTCGAAGATGTAGGGTGTGCTCCTTAAGTGAATGTATGCATAGAAAGAAAACATAAATTCACCTCTACTAGTACTTCGACTGAATTTGAAATTAGATCTTTCATTACGTGCTCTACCGAACGCGTGGTATATCTCTTACAATGCCCCTGCGGACTACAATACGTGGGGAGGACCAAACGTCCTCTCTCAGTAAGGCTCAATGAGCATATAACTAACATCCTGACGGGTTTTCCGAAACACCCTGTCTCAAGACATTACCTTGAGGTACACAACCGGGATCCCAGTAAGACCATCTTTCTGGGGATTGACAGATTCATACCACATTGGAGGGGTGGTTCTCTTTTAAGGGGGATCTCTAGACTTGAGATGGCCTGGATATACAAACTAAGGTGCTATACTCCGTTTGGGCTCAATGTCGAGGTAGATCTTAATGCCTTTATAGACAACTCTTAGTTTCCTGTAAACTCGCTTTGAACCTCTGGAGGCCTTTTTTTCTTTTTTTTTTTTTTTTCTCTCAATTTTTATTTTTGATTTTGAGTAACATATTTTTTGGTTGTATTTTTTTTTTTTTGGGGGGTTTATATATTCCTCGGTCTAATACACAATTTAGTCTAATGGTATTTAATATTACCCTAGTTCCCCTCTTCTTTTTATCTATGGGGAAACGTTTTTGCTGTCTTAATGCTTATATATGAAGGTCCATTGGTATTGTTGGGGCCTATAGATTTCTTTAGTTTTTTGTATTCATTTTGTTTTTTAATTCTTTCCTATTTACCTCTAAGCCGTTTATTTTTTCATGATTAATTTACTTATATGGGATCATTATTTATGGGGCCTTTGTTTTTTTTAAGTAAAATATGTTCAATATACGTAGTGGACACCTGTGAGGCCATCAGAATCCATATATAGGGGGGTTGCCCTTAAACTTCGTTAATTTTTTAACTAATTTTTTAACCGATTTTTAACCGATCTCGGCTTTTTTATTGTTTTCGTATTTACTCTATGAGATGGTGTTGATTAAAGAGATAGGTGCCCTCTCCTATCTCTCCACTAGATGGCTTATAGGATTTTCTATTGAGTTAAGGTATTGGTGGTTTACACCCATTAATCCCTAATCTTCTCTAGATTTAGCCAATCGGGTATAGTGTATATATATATATATATAAAAAATTCTCATTCTATTTAGTTGTAATTTCACATTTTTGATTTAGGTTTAGTGTTGAGTATATCAATGCGTACAGGGATGTGCGGACTCATTTCCGGACTCGCTGTGAGACTTGTTAGTGTTGTCACCTTAGCTCTCGAGTGAGGCTTGGTTCCATGGAGTTACTTCCTGGATTCCATGTAGGTGATGATGTGGCCACCAGAGCTTCAGAACGAGGCTTGGTTTTTTTAATGCTATTTAAGGAGCGATGAATCAGCGCGTCGCCCGTTCCTATGACAACGTCCATTAGGACTAAACGTACGTCGGAAGGCAGAAGCGCTGACGTCATCGTTTCCATCCCACTGTGAACGGGTGCATGCAGGCCGGCCGGCTGTTTTGTATACATGCTTTTAATCCTACTTCCTATGTAAGTGCAATCTTTCTTATTTTAATAAATTGAACATACGGATTAACACTATGGAGAATGTATTTTTCATTTCCTTGGGCTCCCCTTGCTGACCATTCGCTTTCCCTGGACGGAGAGTTCCTGTCATCCGTGTGCCTAGATGATACAGATGGTGGTGTCCCCGCTCAATGGATTTGCAATATAAGCTGTCTAAAAAGCTTACTTCTGGTAAGCGTACATCTGTATAGGTGGTGGATCTCACTGGGTGTTTATTGATGAATTTTAATCACCTTCTGCGGATTTCACTGTTCTCAGAGACTGTCATTTAAGACACTATTCTAGTTATTTTTACCACCATTCACTTTTTAAATTTTTTTTCATGTTACGTATGGTATCCTGGTATCCTTATCTGGGTCGGATACACACTGTGTTTTTGTTATTTTTTATACTTTATTTATGGATGTAATTTTTCATATTGTTTAGATCACCGTTTGTATTCACATTTAATTATCTGCTAGCGCGGTTCTGTTGATTATCTTGCCTATGTATTTTTGTTACCTACAAATTTGAACTGCAGCATAGAACATTGGGAAGCGCAATAATTTTTGTATTTTCTAAATTAAAAAAGACCCAGAATTGTGTGGAAAAAAAAAAAACAATATTTTCTACTTTCTGTTATAAAACATATCCAATAAAACCCAATTTCTTTATAAATTGAGGCCAAAATGTATTCTGCTGCATGTCCTTGGGTTTTGTCACAATTTTAGGGAAATTGAAGAAATTAAATAAAAATTGTTTTCTTTTCACTTTTTAAAAAAAAATACTCTCACCAGTGCAGTACAACATCATCATCTGACTGGTGTGATGGTTATCAGGAATACTGACTGGTGACAGTATGGGAAAAAATAAATAAATAAATAATTTTTTAATTCTATTTTTAAAACATATATTTTATTTTTTTAACATTTTTTTGTCTTTTTGTACATCCTGTCATCAGAGTAGCGCAGTGTCGCCATAGTGACACTGTACTGCACTGGGGCAGTGATCAGGTATTTTTTGTTTTTACACTGTTGTTGCTTATCCACTTTACCTCCAGAAGGTTTACCCCCCTTCCTGAGCAGCCCATTTTTTGCTATACGGCACTGCGTTACTTTAATGCCGCGTACACACGGTCGGACTTTTCGACCGGACTTGTCCGACGGACGCCGATGGACCAAATCCGGGGGGGAACAATCCGATCGTGTGTGGGCTTCATCGGACCTTCAGCGGACTTTTCCAGTCGCAAATCTGATGGACTTTAGATTTGGAACATGCTTCAAATCTTTACGTCGTAACTCTGCCGGACCCAGAAATCCACTCGTCTGTATGCTAGTCCGACGGACTAAAACCCACGCTAGGGCAGCTATTGGCTACTGGCTATCAACTTCCTTATTTTAGTCCAGTGTACGTCATCACGTACAAATCTGTCTGACTTTGGTGTGATCGTGTGTAGGCAAGTCAGGTCATTAGAAAGTCTGTTGAAAGTCCGCCAAAAGTCTGTCGAAAGTCTGTCGGACGGGCTGTCGGACTTATGTAGCTGAAAAGTCCAACCGTGTGTACACGGCATAACTGACAATTGCACAGTAATGTGGCATTGTACCCAAAAAAAATAGATTTGCTTTTTTTCTCACAAATAGAGCTTTCTTTTGGTTTCTTTTGCGTTTTTTATTTTTTGCGCTATAGACAAAGAATGACCGACAATTTAAAAAAAAAAAAAAAAAAGCAATCATTTTTTTACTTTCTGCTCTAAAACATTTCCAATAAAAAAATGTAAAAAATATATTTTCTTCATCCTTTTTAAGCCAATGTGTATTTTGCTACATATTTTTGGTAAAAAAAAAAAAAAAAACAATAAGCATATATTAATTGGGTTGCACAAAAGTTATAGCGTCTACAAACTATGGGATATTTTTTATTTATTCAATTTTTTTTTTTTTAGTAGTTATGGCGGCGATCAGCGACTTTTAGCGGGACTGCGATATTGCCACACCTGACACATTTGACACTTTTTTGGGGACCAGTGACATTTTTACAGTGATCAGTGCTAAAAATATTCACTGTCACTGTACTAATGACACTGGCAGGGAAGGGGTTAACATCAGGGACGATCAAACAGTTAACTGTTTGCGTAGCTAATGTTTCAGTGTAGTGGGGGAGGTCCTTTTACTAGTGGAAGCCATGGATCAGTGTTTCTGCTTTACAGAAAGACAGGATCCATGCCTTGTGTACTGACAGAACGGCAATCTGCCTTGTTTACATAGGCAGACTGCCATTCTGTCAGTGTACCGAACGAGCGACCGCCAGCGCGCACTCGCGCCCGATACCCGAAAGTGCAGGATCATGTATATATGTATATATATATATATATATATATATATATATATATACATGATCCTGCACAGCGCAGCAGCACTGTCGCTGTAAATCTGCTATGGGGCGGTTGGCAAGTGGTTATACAGTGATGACCACTGTAAAAGCAATAGTTTTAGCTGTCGTGAATGGCTTAACATTCATGAACAGCTTGCTTATGGTTGTGATGTGTGATTGGCTACAGCTAATCACATGGTACAGGAAGTCAGGTACAATATGATTTCTGTGGGCCAATCACAGATCACAACTGTAAGCAAGGTGATCATGAATGGAAATCCATTCATGACAGTTTGTTTACATTGGTATCGTATGATCGCTATGACCAATTATAGTGATCACATGATACCCGGTACCCAGTTACACACTGGTCACAGGAGCGGCACGCTGCATTGCCCTAACCTGGAACAGGCTAAATCATGTAAATGATCCAGCCTGGCTGTGCCACTCGCCTACAGTAAATGTACTGGAGCTGGTCGGCAAGTGGTTAATAGGTGTGTATTGTGGAGAGCAGTTTTAGGGTGATGATAAAGTGACACTAAAAGATATCCTTATTTTCCCAAATGTATCCATATACATCCACTTCTTAACCTCCCTGGCGGTGTGATTATGTCGGAATTTAGGTGCTGAAAGCGGTACCATTATTTTGCATGGAAATTTGGTGTTTTATATTGTAGGCCTGTAATTCTAAGAAATAACTCACTTAAATCTGTCCAAACCAGAGTCTAGTAGACATCCCGGGTATGATAAAGCTTGAAACACGAAATCATAAATTATAATATAATAAATAACTATAAAAAATTATAAGAAATAATAATATAATAGTAATAAAAATTATTCAATAATGTAATCAAATCAAAAACACTGAAATTTGCTCAGTTGCAGAATTGACGCTGTCATTACTTTTAGTGTTTGATGACAGATCTCCCCACAAATCACTATCGCTCAATTCTGCAAGTGATTCTAATTTATTATCGCTGTTTTCTAGCTGGTCTAAAAGCACTTTTGACGTAAACGGATATTTTTTGGTTGCTATGGACAATCTCCAGTTTCCTGGCAGAAAGAATAGTATTTATAATATAAAACTGCATGCAGGGCACTGGACAAACCACTAGGGACAAAGGGGATGTGTAATTATTTGATACAGTACTGTAATTGTTTTTTACTTTTTGAATTTGGTGCCGAACTCCATCCCCGTGCGTCACAACGCTCGCAGGGAACGGAGCTCGGCACTGTGTATCGAGTGAGACACGGCGGCTCGCAGATCACAGCGGGGAGACATTGCAGGATCCAGGGGACAAGGTCAGCAACCTCTACGTGGAACCTGCGATGCGATCCCGAGTCTGGCTCGGGGTTACCACTTTTGGTACTGAAATCTCAGCCCGAGCCTGACTCGGAAATACCGCCAGGGAGGTTAATGGCCCTGTAATCTGCATTTCATGACATTGTTTCTTACTGTGTTTTTTCTGCCTCCTTGTAACATTCTCTGTGCCTCCTGAACTCTGCTTTCCTCCCCTCCCTTCCGTTTGTTTGGAACCTAAAATTGTAATTTAATTTCAGCCATGTGCTCTGCTCTATGCACTCTAAAATTCCCAGAGACCCTAGTCCACCTTAGGGGCAAGCAAGAGTGGGTGGCTACACTCTTACATACAGTGGGATCATGGAGAACAAACGTAGCCACCCTCTAACACGAAGTCAGATCACAGCAGCAAATAAAAGGAATTTGGAGATTTGTAGAAGGCTGAGAACAATAGAAGGTACCCTTTTCATTTTCATTTTTTAAACCAGAATTTAGTGTCACTTTAAGCTTTGAGAATGAAATCTAGAAGTTGATTGATTGCCATGCACAGCTGCTCCAGATCCTGTCTGCTCCAGTCTTAGTAAATCCCCTCACTGTGAGATAAAATGGCAGAATAGGGTTTGTGACAGGATAAGGACCTGAAATTATTTTCCAGAGATTGTGAAATGAACTGATCTGGAACATACTGTGGATACAATTAGAATAAACCCTCAAAATGCAAAATCAATTTAAGATTCAAGATGCTGATTTATCTTTGGCAAAGTATTGGAAGAACACAAGAGGCTGACCAGGCACAGTGAAAACTCATGACCAAGTCAGATGAAGTACATGAAATGGGCAAAGCAGCTATCTAGGGCGAGCGATAGGGGGGTACAGGCAGCCCTCCTGTACTGGGCCCAGGCCCCATCAAGCATAGCTCCCAACTGTCTATGATTTTGAGGGACTGTCCTTGATTTGGAACAAAGTCCCTCTGTCCCTCTTTCCTCCTCATTTGTCCGTCATTTTGGTCTGATCTATATAGTTGTGTATAAAATTCACTATTTATCTTTCATAAAGTGTTTCACAGTGCTAAACCTTTCATCCAAAATATAAATGGCTGCATTAGTAAATTTTAAAAGCCAGTTTAAAGTAATAGTAATGGTAAAAAAAAGCACTTGTGAGTTTAACTAATATATATATATATTTTTGTAGAATACTCCTTTAAGGGGTCGTGGTAGGGTGTGTGTCCTATGCCTACATACTTTTGCTAATAAGTGTCCCTCATTCCCATCTCAAAAAGTTGGGAGGTAGGCATCAGGTCAGTAGAGGCCCTGGGCCCGGTAGGGGCTGCCTGTATGCATGTTGCAGTATCGAAGTGGCAGGAGGTTGTCCTCTGGCACTCATATATAACATGCTTTCTAAGCCATAGAAGTTTATCTCTCCAGACATTTGCCTAGCCATAGGAGCCATCAGCACTACCCAAAGCTTATTTATATGCAAATACCACTGCAGATTATTTATATGCAAGTCCATTTCCCACTCTAAGGCAGTTTAGTGCCTCCATAGGGGGGAGCCGATTCTTGGTCTGATACTGAAGGGGAATCCGTGAAGCTCCTGATGAAAGACAGAGAGATGAGATGTGCTCACCCATACTGCACAACCACATGGAAATCTGGAGCACTGGTTTAGACTGGGTTCACACTAGAGAATGCAGCGGCTCAGAGCAGGAGTCCTGTGTGTCTCCATTCACCGTTTCAGCAATGTACCAAAAGACGCACAGGACTGTGCAATTCGCACCGGAGCCACTGCGGAGATGTGTGAACCGGCACATAGAGAGCCAGTCACCATATCTTACTATGCGCATCCAATTCACAATAGTGTGAACCCAGCCTTATGCCCTGTACACACGGTCGGATTTTCCGATGGAAAATGTGTGATAGGACCTTGTTGTCGGAAAATCCGACCGACATTTTCCATCTGAATTTCCGTCACACAAAGTTTGAGAGCAGGCTATAACATTTTCCGACAACAAAATCCGTTGTTGGAAATTCCGATCGTGTGTACACAAATCCGACGCACAAAGTGCCACGCATGCTCAGAATAAATTAAGAGACGAAAGCTATTGGCTACTGCCCCGTTTATAGACCCGACGTACGCGTTTTACGTCACCGCGTTCAGAACAATCGGATTTTCCAACAACTTTGTGTGACCGTGTGTATGCAAGACAAGTTTGAGCCAACATCCGTCGGAAAAAATCCATGGATTTTGTTGTCGTAATGTCCGACCGTGTGTACGGGGCATTATTGTGTGATTGGACTAGGATTGGGCTGTGGATTTGGTGTCAGAGTGAACACAATTGAGAAGCTGCTAAGTTCATTTAGACAAAACACACAAAAAGAGATCTGGTGCCAATATAGAAGGGATAGAAAAAGAGTTCACTGTATTGGCACTGTATTAAGGGACACTTCAAGAATCAGTGCAGTGATATAATCATATCGTCGTAAGCACTATAAAAAAAAAAAAAAAGAGGGAGAATGAGAATCTGCTGCCTGCTGAAAAGGTATTGTTTTAATCAAGCTAAATCATATATTATTATGCTATATGTTATAACATAATAATTTATTATTTATCTATAGTTTGTCACAAAAGTGAATACACCCCTCACGTTTTTGTAAAGATTTTATTATATCTTTTCATGTGACAACACTGAAGAAATTACACTTTGCTACAATGTAAAGTAGTGAGTGTACAGCTTGTATAACAGTGTAAATTTGCTGTCCCCTCAAAATAACTCAACACACAGCCATTAATGTCTAAACCTCTGGCAACAAAAGTGAGTACACCCCAAAGTGAAAATGTCCAAATTAGGCAGAAAGTTTCAATATTTTGTGTGGCCACCATTATTTTCCACCACTGACTTAACCCTCTTGGGCATGGAGTTCACCAGAGCTTCACAGGTTGCCACTGGAGTCCTCTTCTACTCCTCCATGACGACATCACGGAGCTGGAGGATGTTAGAGACCTTGCGCTCCTCCAACTTCTGTTTGAGGATGCCCCACAGATGCAGTTCATACTTTCTGCTTACACACAGATCCCAATGTCTGCACCTACACTTATAGTATTGTAATAGTACAATAAGTTTGTATCCACTCTAGGTTGGTATTGCGGTCAGTTCAGCTCATATTCAGGTCTTGCTCATACTCCACCCTCATCACACTTTCACACTCAGACCACTCGAGAGTTAGCGGTAAAGCGCCGCTAGATTTTGCGGCACTTTACCGGGATTGTGCGGGCGGGAGTGGGGTGCTTTTAATGTAAAAGCGCCGCTGCCGAAGAGCTTTGCAGGCATTTCGGCCTCGCTGCCCATTGATTTCAATGGCAGGGGCGATTTAGTAGCGATGTATACACCGCTCCCGCACCGCCCCATAGAAGCTGCTTGCAGGACTTTTTTTTCCATCCTGCAAGCACACAGCCCCACTGGGGAGGCTTGAGAGGCGCTTTACAGGTGCTATTTTTAGCGCTAAATTGCCTAAAAAGCGTCTTCAGTGTGAAAGGGGTGTAAAGCCTCGTACACACGATCGGATTGTTGGCCAACAAAACCGTGGACTTTTGTCAGAAGGGCGTTGGCCCAAACTTGTCTTGCATACACACGGCATACAATTGTTGGCCAACAAGCACGAAAGTAGTGACGTACTATGTGGTTTTTCAGCTCTTTAGTGCCACCCTTTTGGCTCCTTCTGCTAAATTAGTGTTAGTAGAAGCTTGGTGAGTGTTGATTCACGCTTTTCATTTCGCGCTTTTCATTTAGCGCTTTTCAGTTCGCACTTTTCATTTCGTGCTTTTTAGTTTGTTTCTGAACAGCCGTTCATCAACAAGACATGTTGTGGAATCAGAGGAGATAACGCTTTATTTATTATTGGCCTTGGAGTTATTGCTTTGACATTATTTTTTTGGTTGAATAATGATTTGGTGTATTTTCTATATTTTTGGATGCATAGAATGCACTTTTTGGTTAAGTTCTATTGGCAGATAGCAGGTCTAATTGTATTTGTTTTCTTTTTTTAATTGACAAGGGACACCAACATAGTTGTATCTTTGATCTTAAAAACTACATGATAATGGTGTTGTGGTAACTTGCCCCCCCCAAAAAAAAGCATAATAATATTATTCTTGATATCACTAAAAAAAGCCTTTGAAAAATCGTTTGCAATAACTCCATCAGTATCACCAGCAAAGCAGCTTCATTATTATCCCATTAAAGAAGAAGATAATGTGCGCTGCATTTCGAGATTTCATAATTTGCCACGTCACGAATGTTAATTCACCATTACGAGCGCTAGTTTACAAGACCGCCGCTTCTGGCTTGTCCTTGCTTCTGAGCATGCGTGTTTGTACTTTGGACTTTTGTCTGACGGACTTGTGTACACACACTTGGAAAGTCCAACAACAGACATTTGTCTGCGGAAAATTTAAAACCTGCCACCCAACATTTGTTGGCGGAAAATCTGACAACAATTGTCCGATGGAGCATACACAAGATCGGATTTTCCGCCAACAGCCTGTCATCACACATTTCCTGTCGGAAAATCCAATCGTGTGTACTGTATTCTGTATTACTTAGCTATTGCACCAAAAGCCAATCAGGTTACAGCTGTTCTGAAGTTCAGGTCAGAAGAAAACGTGATTGAACTAATATAGGAAATCTTGCAACTGTGTGACCTCCTTCAATTAAGTGTATAAAGCAAAACATACACACTAATAAAGAGGGATGAATATAGTTCTAATTTGTTGGACACATGTAACTAAATTTTCATCACAGGTACTAAGCATAAAAATGCATTTTAAAATGTATGTATAAAGTTTATGGGGAGACATTAGGGTTGCCACCTCATCCCTTTAAATCCGAACACATATGAATTACACAGGTTCTGAGGCTGATTTAAGCCTAAGTTCACATCGCAGCAATTTGGCATACGAATTGACATATCACATGCCAAATCGGCGGCTATTGCCGGCAATGGCACGTCCGACTTTGCGGCGCCGTACCAATTCCCAAAAGTAGCTTCTGTACTACTTTTGGCGACTTCAGGGTGCAATTTGTATAGACATCTGTGCAGCAACCTGCACAGATGTCTCTGAAATCGCCCCCCAAAGTCGGGACTGACATGCAGGAATGAAATTGTGCGAGTTCAGCTGAACTCGCACAATTTCAATCCTGCTGTCAGTGTGAACCTAGGCTAAAACAGATAAGGCAACAAGTGAGTTTAATCACCACCTTAATCAGCCACCAAACCTGTGTAATTAATATGTGTTTGGTTTTAAAGGAATGAGGGAAAAGGAGGGGTTAGCCTTATATGGCCCGCCTTTGCACTATGGCGAGGACAATTTAATCAATTTAGGGGACAAGTCTATTATTATGGTGGCCCCAGTTGCAGATTAGGGCTGGCAGGATTAGATATTATTTAAGGGTTAGGATTGGTCAGTTTAGTCAGGTGACAATAGAATTTTCTAGAAGCAGGAGGTCAAAGGCTATATAAGGAATCAACTGACAGGATTCCTGGCCAGTCGCCAGAGAAGAGGATTCCGCAAGGAGCTCCCTCCCTAACACCCCCCCCCCCCTCGTCGTGGCCGGCTTATGTGGTGGGATCCCTTTAGTCAGACTAGCTACAGGGGATTTGTAAGGACACACACAACTGTCCTGCAACCAATCAGATGTGTCAAAAGCAGAAAATGAACATCCACAGTGGTAATGTGTCATACCAAAAGATTCAAAGGATCTATCTGTAGTATTTGCATAAAAGAAAAAATCTAGTTAAAACTAGACAAACATGAGCAAATGAATGTGATACTTAGCACAGTTACTAATTACTAAAGTGCACATCAATGCTATTTGGAGTGAATAATGACTACAGCCTAGAGTTGCCACCTCATCCCTTTAAACCCGAACACCTTTGCATTACACAGGTTCTGAGGCTAATTACATGCAGATAAGGCACCGAGTGAGTTTAATTACCACCTTAATCGGCCACAGAACCCGTATAATTAATATGTGTTCGGGTTTAAAGGGATGAGGTGGCAACCATACTACAGCCTAGGGGCTCAATCATCACTATGGTTGCCACCTCATCCCTTTAAACCCGAACACATATTAATTACACAGCTTCCGTGGCTGATTAAGGTGGTAATTAAACTCACTTGGTGCCTTATCTTCATTTAATTAGCCTCAGAACCTGTATAATTCAAAAGGTGTTCGGGTTTAAAGGGATGAGGTGGCAACTCTAATCATCACATATTACAGTAATGGGTGGTATTGCACTGTACATGTGAGGTGCAGGGCGTTGCCATTCATTGTTAAGTGCACCCCTATTCACAAATTTTTATTTTTATTTTAAATAAAGCAGGACATTGCTTCAAGGTAATTCACAACCCAAATGTGTGGTGAGTGCAGCATGTGTGAATAAGTCTTAATTTGATACACCAATTCTACAACTGCACCCAGAGGCACCAGAAACAAAAAGTGATTCTACAAACACAGGTACAGTGGTGCCATAGAACAACAACCAATAAATTACAAAACTTTACAAAAAAGTGGTAACCACTGTAACCTATAACTAGCCTTTGCAGTAAGGTGCACATGAATAGGCAATGCACCTCACTAACAAAGATTTCCCAGCACACTTCCCAACTAGCCTGCAAAATAAACAAATTGACCCTGTCTAACAAGTCACATTAAAACCAGAGGGGGGATTCAATAAATCTGCTCCACCACTTTTCTGGCATTAAACCCCCTTGTGAATGTATTGCACCACATTCATGAAGCATGTGCGACACTTTTGATTCTGACAGCAACTCGTGCATCAAATTCAGGTAGTTCTGAAATGCGCCAAATGTAAAAGTGGAGCTTCTTAAAACCAACTTTCTTTTGGCGTACAGAGAGAAAAACTGGCTCAGATAGATTTTGCAAAAATGTCTCCACTGCATTCTAAAAGTGGCGCAGTATGAGCCAAATTCAAGTACAAGCTCTAGACAGGTACTTTAATTTGGCTCATTTTTCACCACTTTTAGAATGCATGAGAAACACAATCGCACAATCTGTCTGCGCCACTCTTCATGAATTCCAGGGAGAGGGTTTTGTTTGCACACATTTGCAAATATATGTGTAAGCTGTAGTGCCTACATCAGGGCTCCTCTGTGTAGCTCTATCATTTTCAGAGTCTCTCATGTTGTAGCACATATCTATCTACTAATGTAAGTGCCCTAGCTTGAGAGACTGTGAATATTATAGAGTTAGGACCGCATATGTGTTAGGGCCTATATGAGTTAGGACCTATATGTGCTCCAACTTGGGAGACTCTGAAAATTATAGAGTTATGCCGCGTACACACGGTCGGATTTTCCGACGGGAAATGTTCAATGTGAGCTTGTTGTCGGAAAGTCCGACTGTGTGTATGCTCCATCCAACATTTGCTGTCGGAATTTCTGCCAACAAATGTTTGATAGCAGGTTCTCAAATTTTCCACCAACAAAACTTGTTGTTGGAAAGTCCGATCGTGTGTACACAAGTCTGTCGCACAGAAGGAGCCGCACTGGCTATTGAACTTCCTCTTTATAGTCCTGTCGTACGTGTTGTACGTCACCGCATTCTTTTTTTGGCCAACATATGAGTGACCGTGTGTATGCAAGACAACTTTGAGCCAACATCCTTCGAACAAAAATCCATGGTTTTGTTGTTGGAAAATCCGATCGTATGTATGCGGCATTAGAACGGCAGTACACAGAGGAGCTTTGACTTAAGTACTGCAGCTTATGCATATATTTGCAATGTATGCAAACAAAACCCTCTGTGTTTAACTTGAATTGTTAGACAGTGCCAATTATTTTTTTTTTTTTTGCAGGCTATCTGGTATGTGTGTTGGGAAATCTTTTTTTGTTAAGTATCTGAAACTTGCACTTTTCTACATAGGTGCATAAGTCAAGATTACAAAACAGGGTCCAAATGGCAAACAACATGAAGAATATTACAAAACAGATTTTGAAAGTTGCACAAACATGAACTCTTCACAGCAAGTTCTCTGTGGCAAGGTGCTCTCATAGTAGCTGGGTCTTTAGAAGAAGCTGTGTGCTATTAGGCTCTGGCCCAACTGCTTTTAAGCCTATTCTGACAGTGGAGGGCCCCTCATCTGGCTGCAGATTACTTACTGAGCTACTTCTGCCTCATCAGGAGTGGATCCTCTCTGAGCAGCTGAGGGAGGGATGCAGAGCCACTGTGTCCATAAACCCAAGTAGTTGTGGAAAAAGGAATTACAGGGACCTGCATTCGCACTGAAGCATAGAGAGTAAACAGGGTGTGGGGGGGGGGGGGGGGTGCAGTGTGGTGAGGCGGCAGTAAACACACAGAGTACAGTTGCAAAGAACAGAACTTGTATTAATTCAGAATCCAGTAATTCAGAACAAACCTGGGGGGGAGGTTTCCAGGAAGGATGATGTGTCTTTATCCTTTCCCTATTTATCTGGAACCTCTCCTTGGCACTAATCCCTGCCCCTATCAGATGTCCCTGTGACCTGTCCTTACTACACACACATGCACCAAGCCCCAGAGCTAGGGTCTTAAATAGACTCTGCCTGACCCAAGATGGCCACCAGAGTCACATGGGGCGACAACATCCAACCAGATAGCTTCTCCAATGACCCAGAAAACCCAAGAGGAACCATGTTCCTCTTGACATCATCTCCCCCTGCAATGCAGCTGTGGTTGAGGGCCATCTGCAGTAGAGAATGAAGACTGCAATGGGGTTGTATTACAGGGCACTCCACTCAATTGCTACATAGCTTGTTAGTTCTGTGTGTAGCTGAAGCCATCTTGGTTCTGTTTGATAATAAAAATACAATTTTCTCTCATTAAGCATGTCTCCCATGCCCTATGTTAAGGAGCCAAGAAAAGAAAATACTGCAGTAGCACTGCAATATCACCTGGTTATTGCTAGCAATTATGGGATAATCAGGATTGATCTTAGCATTAATGGCAGTAATGGGGTTGTTATATGTGTGACTTGAGGCTTTCTGGCAGTAAAACTGACCCTAGAATTGCTGGTATCAATGGGGTAATTATATGATTTACAGGAGTACTGCTAGCAGTAATAAATACAAATGAGCAGAACATTGTTAACAATAATTAGAAAATTGTAAGATTGGCCTGGGTACTGCTTACAATAAAGCGGGAGTAAAAAGACTGACCTGTGCAATTTTAGCAAATATGGGGTATTGCAGGGTTTAAAAAAAAGACAAAACATCCACATGGTGTCAGTCTACTTGTAAATAATTTAGCATTTTGAAAAAAAAAGTACACGGTATTTGGCCAAAGGTGGTTGATGCATACAAATGTGGCATATTACAAAAGAGCTCTTAGGAAGGTTTGTGTTCCCATGCTGTGCAAACATTTCACACAATCTAAATCATTTTTCAGTTAAGGAAATTGTATGAATAAATCACTTATAACAGAACTGCAAACATTCATGTTTTATATTTGTGTACGTGTTGGTCTGGTATGAAGTAGGTACAGTAGTTAAATTAAATAATACAGTTGACCTACAGTATATTATATTGTTAACATGAAGGTAAACGCCTTGCTGAGGTGGCTGAAGAGTAATGGAGAGGCTTAATAACCAGCTTCCTTGGAGAATATGCTGTTCATGGATCCCTCCAGAGCTGCCGCATGTGTTATTGTTCACTTTAATTTGCCCCTAGCATCTAAAAGTGTTTTTCAACCGAGGTGCCACGGCACAATGACATAAATCTTTGTACAATCTGATCTGAAAGTGTTCCTCTATTAAACTGGTTCTAAAGCCTAAATATTTTTTTACCTTAATGCACTCCTTGCATTAAGGTAAAAAATGTTTAGGTAGCAGTATGCCCCCTCACCCACACGTATACTTACCTGCACCCTCGTTAGATCTAGCTCTGATCCCATCTGTAACGGCTCGTTCCCTTTTCCCTGCTCTCACAGGCTTGGCTGAGAGCAGTGGGAGCCTTTGTGTCATGCAGCTGTCAGTCAAATCTTGTGATGGAGTGGGGGCAGGGTCGAGCCGCACTGTCTGTGTCTATAGACACATGCAGTGCTGCTCTGGATGATGCCCAGAGGTGTGCCGCCATAAGAAGTGGCTTCCTATGGTGGCACACGAAAAAGAGGAGTAGCCAGGAGAGCTGGAGGGGGTCCCCAGAGGAGGAGTAGCAGGTAAGTATAAGCCTGTTTTTTTATTTTAAAAATAAAGCTTTTACAATCAGTTTAACTCCTGTATACAGAGAAGAGCGAGAGAGCATAGCCTGCACCTCCTCCCGGCTCTCTTCTCCGCTCTCCTCCTCTTGCTACTTTTTGCTATTTCAGAATGCTGTGTGGGTCATCTGCCCATGTCCTACTGACCAATGACACCGCAGGCTGCTAAGGACAGGTCAGGTGGCCCACACATCATTCTCGGTTGCCAACAGAAGTAATGAGAGGAGGAGATAGCCAGGAGGAGGTGCAGGCTGTGCTCTCTCCCTTCTCTCTGTATACAGGAGTTAACACTAATTGCTCTTAGACCAGACTGCACAGGGCTTGATAACCACCCACACCCCCACCCCCCCCCCCCCATTTTCTCTCTGGACTGCTCATGTCCAGACAGCAGAAATTGTGGGTGAGGGCTGTAATCAGATCCAGCACAGTCTGACCTGGGAGTCCTGTGTCATCTCCTGTATACAGATAGGAGAGAGAGGAGCTGGAGGGAGGGGGGGTGGGGCACAGCCCACACCTCCTCCCCAATTTTGTGCTAGGAGGGCATTTGGGAGGGGAGGATTTGTGCTGGGGGGGTTGTTTAAAGCAAGACCTTGTGTGAAGTTTGGTTTGCCATCTACTGGTTCTAAATGATAAGGTTCATATTGTTAAACATTTAAAAAATGTAGCTCTCTGTCATAGGTATTAATAAAATGTTTTCATACACTGAGCCTCAGCTCCTTTTTTTATTCATCCGGAGGACTGAACAAAAAAACAAAAACAAATGAGGGGTATGGAGGAATTCCACACACAACACATTTTCCAACTTGTTCATTTTAACCCCGAGGAAGAATATGGTAACAAATTCCCAACTTGTTCATTTGACAAAAGTATATCAAACTAGACTTCTGTCGAATGGGGACGGCCATGCATTGATTGAATTTCCATCCATCTATGGCCAGCTCAGGTTTTACGTTCTGACAAAAACATCAAAGATATTCCAGGGCTGGTGGGTGGGGAAGTGATAGGTGGTGCTAATATCAGTATCTTATCCAGTAGCGGCCAAACAGGCCCAGATCCAGGCCGAGACCCAGTCAAAACTCACAGCCAGGCCGCTTTCTTAACACCAAAAGATATTTAAATACAGAGTGTCTACCTACCTTCAAATTATATCTGAAGCCAAATTTTTTTTCAGAGGGAGTAGAGAAGGATTAGAACTCCTTTCTATTTTTTTTATTGCCATTTGTCTGCCATTAGTGAGGTGTCCCATCACTCACTGTCCTTCAGACAGGAAGTAAGAGAAAAATTCTCTAAAGTGAGGGACAAATGTCCCTGTTGAAATATTTTCCCTCTCTTTCTAAAACGAAAATAAAAAAGTTTGGGCTTTAAATAAACTTTTAGTGCAGTTGTGTCCAATAACTTTTTCAAGCCAAGGTTTTATAGGTGCAAAATTACATCCTCTGAAGAAAAGTATTTTTTTTTGTTTACCATGGTTGAAACATTTTCTCTTCTGTAGCCATATTGTGGCTTCTGTCCATCAGCTAAATATGAAAGTCAACACTAAAAATGTAAACTAAAAAAGCGTGATCCTGTAATAACCTCCATGGGATCAACAGCGCTCATCATACTGGCCATCTGTAAAGCCACCCAACCATATCATAAAATGTAACGAATAAAACAGGTAGTCAGTAAGATCTTAAAAGAACACAACCTGGGAACACACAGTTGTATGGATAGCACAACATTAACTAGGAGAAGACTGATGTAACCAAGCATGGAGTGCTACCAGGTAAGGTGGAGGGGAAGCTCCATCTAATGCAATGATTGGAGAGAAAAGATACAGTGCAAAACGTGTATAGTATAGTAAATCAAATCCAGAAAATGTATTAAAACACATAAGAATTGCACTAACGGGGTTATAGTGACAGATATGATGGTGGAATATCACTGAGTCATAGCACAGTGAGGAAGACAACAATCTCTGATAGGGACAGCAATGCCTCGGCCAAAAGTAAAAATGATCCAGTGATAGCAGTGCGCCAGTACTGCTGCAAGATGGTAGGGATAGCTGCAAGAACAGGAGTCACCCTCCTCTGACGTCACCCTTGCACATGCGCAATAGGATGCATTTTTAGGTATCTCACCTGTTCCTCAGCCTAGCGCTAGGGCTACCCACACAGAGTAAAATAGTCACACAGTAGTAGGTGGACCAGGGGCCAACCAAGGGCGGACCCATAGTGGACTGACAAGAAGAAGCAATAACACCACTGCCCATATGCCAAAAAAAATCTATCAAATTCATACTAAAAAAAAAAAGAAAAAAAAAAACAGCTTGAAATCTGAGTCTGCTGTTATTCGAGACTGTCACCAAATATCACCCAGAACAGATAAAAATTGTTATAAGTATGTGTAGCAGACATCCCCATCCTTTTCCAAGATACTGTGTTACCTGTCTGTTTTCTTCTTATGGCCATAATCAAACAAATCCCATCCTTTAGCTGACAAGTATGAAGTTCAATTAGGAGCGGGTCCATAAGGGGTAATAGGGAAGGGTTGGAACTCCATTTTTTATTGCCATTTGTCTGCAATTCGTGAAGTAACCTTCCATTGTCCTATTGTCAGACACACTTGTTATTTCACACAGCTATTTTTCAATATGTTGGAAAATCCCTGTGTATTGTTTTTTCTAAGGGAGATGCCATGTATTTGCGTCACTCCATTGTGTTGAATCATGTGACAGTTCTTTGCTCTACAGACAATAAAAAGATGTCCCTTCAGTGTTCACCAAGAGACATCCATTTCCTTAATATACAATAACATGCATGCATGCATGTCAATGTAACAAGGGATATAATATATAAACAAATGTTCAACAGTCAGATTGCATCCAATGTCCATCTATTGTATAAAGCTTTGTTTACCGGAGAGCTGCAAAACTGAGCATTGAATAACAAAGCCTCTGTATACCTAACTCCTCCATCACTGTTCAGAGGGCATATATGTTCCCCCTGTTCTGTGTTAGTTTCTACTAGAATATTTTTCATCATTCATTAACAAATTATTACAGATCATTAATATGATTGTTTAGACTGGCGAATGCAAAATATGGTGCATATATCAGAATTATGACAATGAATTTGAATTGGACAGGGCATATAACCTCATACACAGTGAAGAAAAATAAAGAATGGCAAACATTTTTCAGCTGGATGATGGACATCTTTGTGTAATTTAGTGTCCAGCAAAGAAAAAAAAAAGGCAATAGTGTTAGTGTGTGATGTAGATAATTATTCTGGCTTCTGCAGAAGGGACTTTCTAGAAAACGTGTTTGACAGCTTTACACACTACACACAATAATAACTTATCCAACAGAAGTGTTTGCTGATGATATAGGCATTCAATGAATGAAGAATGTGTCATCCAGCAAGGCTACTTATTAGTAGTGTTTCAAACTTATGAATAAGAAATATAAAGCATAGCTTTTGTAAAAGGGACCATTCCAAAAAAAAAGAATTATAGGAGTCACAATTACTGGCATGGATTTACCATGCCAGTAATTGTGTAGTATGTAGTATGTAGTATGTGGTGCATACTAGCTCATTATGCCTTTTGCCTTACAGGTGTAGAAAAAAAAAAAAGTCAGCGGGTTTACTACCGCTTTAAGCAAAATTCACAAAACTGTTTGCAAACCAAACCGAAACAGACTCACTAATCCTTACATATACCATGCCCTGAAAAAGTATTCATACCCCTTGAACTTTTCCACATTTTGTCATGTTACAACCAAAAACGTAAATGTATTTTGTGGGGATTTTATGTGATAGACCAACACAAAGTGGCACATAATTGTGAAGTTGAAGGAAAATGATACATGGTTTTCAAAATTTTTTACAAATACATTTCTGAAAAGTGTGGCATGCATTTGTATTCAGCCCCCCTGAGTCATTACTTTTTAGAACCACCTTTCGCTGCAATTACAGCTGCAAGTCTTTTTGGGGTTGTCTCTACCAGCTTTGCACATCTAAAGAGTGACATTTTTGTCCATTCTTCTTTGCAAAATAGCTCAAGCTCTGTCAGATTGGATGGAGAGTGTCTGTGAACAGCAATTTTCAAGTCTTGCCACAGATTCTCAATTGGATTTAGGTCTGGACTTCGACTGGGACATTCTAACAGATGAATATGCTTTGATCTAAACCATTCCATTGTAGATCTGGCTGTATGTTTAGGGTTGTTGTCTTGCTGGAAGGTGAACCTCCGCCCGAGTCTCAATTCTTTTACAGACTCTAACAGGGTTTCTTCTAAGATTGCCCTGTAATTGGCTCCATCCATCTTCCCATCAACTCTGACCAGCTTCCCTGTCCCTGCTGAAGAAAAGCTTTCCCACAACATGATGCTGCCACCACCATGGTTCACAGTGGGGATGGTGTGTTCAGGGTGATGTGCAATGTTAGTTTTCCACCACACATAGAGTTTTGCTTTTACGCCAAAAAGTTCAATTTTGGTCTCATCTGACTAGAGCACATTCTTCCACATGTTTGCTGTGTCTCCCACACAGTTGTGCTTCTGGCAGACTGCAAACGGGACTTCTTATGGCTTTCTTTCAACAATGGCTTTCTTCTTGCCACTCTTCCATAAAGAACAGATTTGTGGAGTGCACGACTAATAGGTGTCCTGTGGACAGATTCTCCCACCTGATCTGTGGATCTCTGCAGCTCCTCCAGAGTTACCATGGGGATCTTGGCTGCTTCTCTGATTAATGCTCTCTTTGCCCGGCCTGTCAGTTTAGGTGGACAGCCATGTCTTGGTAGGTTTGCAGTTGTGTGATACTCTTTCCATTTTAAGATGATGGATTGAACAGTGCTCCGTGAGATTTTCAAAGCTTGGAATATTTTTTTAATAACCTAACCCTGCTTTAAACTTCTCCACAACTTTATCCCTGGTGTGTTCCTTGGTCTTCATGATGCTCTTTGTTCACTAAGGTTCTCTAGCAAACCTTTGAGGGCTTCACAGAACAGCTGTATTTATACTGAGATTAAATTATACACAGGTGGACTCTGTTTACTAATTAGGTGACTTCTGAAGGCAACTGGTTCCACTAGATCTTATAATTTTCCTTCCACTTCACAATTATGTGCCACTTTGTGTTGGTCTATCACATAAAATCCCAATAAAATACATTTACGTTTTTGGTTGTAACATGACAAAACTTAGAAAATTTTAAGGAGTATGAATACTTTTTCAAGGCACTGTATAATATGGAGAAGCGACATACTAAACATACCATTAAATAAAGTGGTAGAATATTTTTTGTGCACACCAAGCTCTGTGGGCAGTGTACAGTTACCCATAGACCACATAAAGCTAAGACGTAACCACATCAAAGGAATGATTACAAGGAACTTTCTGCAAGGTTTCACGTGACTCTGCAGTTCTAATTAATGTGCAGGTTGCATGACAAGTTACTCCCACGCACATAGAACATGCACCCTGTGATTTACTTGCATAGTTGACACCTGGGGCGGATTATCTTATAACAGCCCCCCTTGCTCGCTTATTCCTCTATACATCAAAATTATTTTCAGCAGCGATAATGAAATGACAAATAGTAAAAATAAAACAGGGAACATTTTCTTTATCTGAATGTTTTACACATAGTGGGCAGGGCCAAAAAAGGAGCAATTATCTGTGTGCTGAATAAAATAAAACATGTGGGTAATGCTAAATAAAATTCAAGGACTTAATAGTGGTGCATGTAGTGCACTGCACAGAAACACATCTAAAACTGCTTTTATAGTTACAGGCCTACAGGGAATTAAGTTATAGCATATAGAAGCACATATAAGATCCTCTAAACGGCTGTGACTTCAAATATCCTGACAAAAAAAGCTATCCTGACAATACAAGGGCCCCAAAAGGGCAATTGTATACAATACATAAACAATCAAGCAACAACATTCAAATACACAGGCCAATTTTTAAAATATGCTAATTAACAAATGAACAAACATGACAATTTGCATGCAGCAAATGGGAAATTACAAAAATATAAGGGCAACAAACTTATTTCAAAATGCAGATGCCATCAACTCACTAGAGTATATGCGCTGTACCGCTCAGTGTATAAGCAGGTGCAGCGTCCCTTTAGGTTTGCTGACTCACCAATATTGGTGTGGTCTACGTAACTCAAAAAGGCATACAGCAAAAAACATTAGGGGTTAATGACCCCCTAAAAGGAAGTTCCACAGCTTAAGCAAGGGATTTTATTTTACATAAAAAATTATTGGTGAAGTAGTAAAGTGCACAGTTCCAGGCTAATATAACAGTCAAGGACCGATCGGTCCGCTCACCAGACCATGTGACAAGGATAGCCAGTCACAGGCAATAGCCTGAGTGTCCTGGTTGGAGCCCGCTCTCCAGTGTATGGCTCGCATGGATCAAGCCGGATTGGCCGCATCCACTTGGACCCTGAGTCAGGAATACTGGAGCAATAGCACTCGTGTGGTCCGTTCACTGTAAAGCCGCCTCAGAATGCCTTCGCCAAGATGGATCCCGCTATCATCATAGAGTCTTCTGTGACGTCGATCAGCACTGCCATGGTGTCATGACCGACATGTTTCGCCCAATCAGCGTGAGCTTCTTCAGAGATGGCAACAAACTTAACCCTGCTCTCAGATACAGTGGCACCTGACAGATTGAGGAAAGTCCTCCTAGGCTTCCATTAAGCTATGTCTTATGACTCATCAGCGGAGCTTAGGAGAGCTTTTTTTTGGCTATGTGCCACCTCTGTATCTGAGGTCTAGAAGGGCTGCCAGGTGTAGAATTGCAGAGTTGCGGGTAACGTGGTAGTGTGCATCAGACACACAGCCACTGCAGTACACCACTGCATACACTGTTTAAATATAATATTTGAGTGAGGTATTTGCCCAGATAATTTGTTTTGCTTCGATTTGGATAGAGTGTGGAAGGATTAAAAACATTGTAAGTTTTTATTGCTATCTTGAGCTTGGTTAGAGAGATTTCAGCTTACTGTCCAGGTAATAATGGTTCCACCAGACAGTAGGAGAGGGAAAACTTTCAACAGCAACACAAACAAATAAAAAATGCTTTTTTTCCCAGTAGAGTATGGAATGCTAGAACCATCATCAACTTTAATAGCTGTCTGTGTCCCTGTTGGAGATTTTCTAACACTTCCTGTCCAGTGAAACCGTTGTCTTTATGACAGAAAGTGATTTTGTTTCAAAGTGTAAAAGGCAAGGCTGAATCAGAAGCTTAAAAAAAAAGCCTCCCACATGAAAACCACCTTGGGCTGGACCCTTGAGCTCTCTGCTTGTCTGTGGGCATTCGTGGTGGGTGGGTTTGCTCTCCTTGAATCACGGCACACAGATACTGGTGGTAATGATATAGGTTATTATTATTATATCTAATATGTGTAAATTAATTTTTTATATGGTCTGCATTCATTCTTAAGTGGTTCCTGATGAAGCGCAGGACCAAAACATGTTGAAACCACCAATGATGATCCTTTATGCACAGGAATGATGACATGGTTTTAACAATGTCTGAGTTGTAAATTCAACCATGTGTAATAAAAGTGATTTTGTGTAATACACATATTTGTGTTCTAAATTTTGTCACCCAAAAGTCTAATTTATTATAGTTTTTTGAGTGTATGACAGAAGGGGAGGGACAAATTATTAAAACAGAGCTGCAAAATAGCATTACAACCTTGACAGGGTTGCTAACCCTTCCCAACTGTACAGAAAAGTTTTGACTAGACATACACTTTAATGTTAATGTTGGCTCTAACAATTATTTAGAAAGTTATAGCCTACTTTGTAGTCTTCCTGTTAACAAGTTTAAAGGCTCAGTCTAAAAAGTGATTTTTTATTTTTTTTTTACAAGAAGAGTCAACTGGATTGAGTCAACTGATTGATCCCTATATATTGTGGGGATTTTACTGATCAGATCTTCCTGCCATTTCCTGTACCCTGGCCCTCCCCACATTGAAGTTCTGTTGCTACAGCAAGAGATGTATCTACACTTATGCCTAGTACACACGATCGGACTTTCTGCCAACAAAACCGTGGAATTTTGTACGAAGGGTGTTGGCTCAAACTTGTCTTGCATACACATGGTCACACAAATGTTGGCCAACAATTACAAACATAATGACGTACTAGACGTAGTACTTGGTTTTTCAGCTCTTTAGCACCACCCTATGGGCTCCATCTGCTAATTTCGTGTTAGTAGAAGTTTGGTGAGTGTTGATTCGCGCTTTTCTTTTCGCATTTTTCATTTAGCGCTTTTCATTTCATGCTTTTCAGTTCGTTTCTGAACGGCCGTTCGTCAACCACACATGTTGCGTAATCGGAGGAGATAACGTGTTATTTATTTTTGGGCTTGGAGTTTTTGCTTTGACATTATTTTTTTGGTTAAATAATGATTTGATTTGGTAAATTTTTTATATTTTTGGATGCATAGAATGGACAATCTTCAGTTTCCAGGCAGAAAGAACAGTATATATAAGCATGCTCTCAATTTTTCGGTCGGAAAAAGTTCCTATCAGAAAATGCGATCGTCTGTGGCAATTCCGACGCGCAAAATCCCTATGCATGCTCGGAAACAATTCGACGCATGCTCAGAAGCATTGAACGTCATTTTCTCGGCTCGTCGTAGTGTTGTACGTCACCGCGTTCTTGACAGTTGTAATTTCAGCGAACTTTTGCGTGACCGTGTGTATGCAAGGCAAACTTGAGCGGAATCCTGTCGGAAAAGCTGACATATCTTTTTCCAACGAGAAAACCGATCGTGTGTACGCGGCATAAGATTACAGTGTACTGTATGTATTGTGTGTGTTTCACTTTTTGAATTTGGCGCTGTTCTCCGTCCCCATGCATCGCAACACTCGCAGGGAACGCAGCCCGGCTCTGTGATACATCGAGCGGAGACACAGCTGTGATACATCGAGCGGAGACACTGCGGAGAGACATCGCAGGATCCTGGGGACAAGGTAAGCAAGCTGTACAAGGATCCTGCGATGCGATCCCGAGTGTGGCTCGGGGTTACCGCTTTTGGTACTGAAAATCCACCCCGAGCCACACTCGAGAATACGGCCAGGGAGGTTAATATAGAGTAAACCCATGACAAAGTATTCAGACAAAACTATGAGTGCAACTCCCTCCTCATCGGCTTACCTTTAAATAGACTATCCCCCCTTCAGTCCATCATGAATGCTGCTGCCAGACTTATCCACCTTACAAACCGCTCAGTGTCTGCTACCTCCCTCTGCCAATCCCTCCATTGGCTGCCACTCGCCCAACGAATTAAATTCAAAATACTAACAATAAGTTACAAAGCCATCCACAAGTCTGCCCCCAGCTACATCACTAGCCTAGTCTCAAAATACCAACCTAATCGCCCTCTCCGTTCCTCCCAGGACCTCCTGCTCTCTCGCTCCCTCATCACCTCCTCCCATATCCGCCTCCAGGACTTCTCCTGAGCCTCGCCCATCCTCTGGAATTCCCTACCCCAATCTGTCAGACTGTCTCCAAATTTATCCACTTTTAGGCGATCCCTGAAAACTTTCCTCTTCAGAGAAGCCTATCCTGCCTCCATCTAACAACTGCACTATTTTCTCCATTAGCTCATCCCCCACAGCTATTAACCTTTTTGTATCACTTGACCCTCTCTCCTAGATTGTAAGCTCGAACGAGCAGGGCCCTCTGATTCCTCCTGTGTTGAATTGTATTGTACTTGTACTGTCCTCCCTAATGTTGTAAAGCGCTGCGTAAACTGTTGGCGCTATATAAATCCTGTATAATAATAATAATAATAATGAGAGCTGTGAAAAAAGAGCACAGTACAAGTCGTTTCATTTCAAACACTCTGCCTGAAATCTTGCATGGGGCCATCTGAAGAGATAGGGATGGATGGAAATAAGTCAATGAACTGACAACAAATACTATTCTGTATGCCTTTTTAGTACAGATGAACCCCAATAATGTAATTTCCTGTGTATGTCATTGGCTCACAGCTTTTACTAGCCATCTTTGTCTTATTATACCACTGGGATTGGTCATATATCTATAGCATGCAAACTCTCTCACTTAAAAAGGAACTTTATCCTAGGAAACTAAAATATCCTAAATGTTTGCTCAGCTTTAGCCTAAAACAGACCTCCATTTTGTAGAAAGTAAAAGGTAGCTGATCAGCCAGCATTGGTAAATAAAACTCTGTGCCTGTGCACTATGAATCTCATTCTTGACATGTCTAAAATATAAAATAACGACCTTTCATTGTTGGACTGATGGCAACCTTCCCCAGTAGTAGCAGCAGCTTCAGAGTTAACAGGTTGCCAAGAGTAGTACACAACTGTGCATGTGCGGGAATTTATGCAGGCACGGAGAAGGTCAGATTTATGTTATCAAAAAGTGTAGCTAGGACATGTTTTCGAGATGGCACATCACTGTGATTGTGATTGAGATAACGTCTACCTTCCCAGGAAATATGCGCACATGGGAGAACAAATTCACAAAAGAGTATGAATTATGAGAAATCCTTAAAGCTCACCTTAGGACAAAAATGAACCCGTCTCCTGCTGCTTCCTACCACCCCCTCTCAGGGGTGTTTTTTTTCTTATCTTGTAAAGAAAGTTTTACTCATCTAAACATGTGTAGAGAGCCACTGAGAGTTTTGGCCTTTTTCCTCCTCTTAGCTCACACAGCATTCCAACAGTCCTTCTCTGGTTCAGGAATCAGTCCAGGGGTTTCTTTTTTGTGGTTTTTATTGGGAACAATAAACTTGGATGGGGATAAGGACCATGGCATACCCCCGAACTGTAGATCTTGAACTTAAACAAATTAAAGGCCTACTTATTTCCTGGCTGCACTTGTCTGGCTCTTGACAAAAGTCTTGTACACCTTCAGCTGCAATCTTTACAACACCCGACAGTATTACACCCATGTTTGGCTGCACTGGCACACTTCAGGGTGTACTTTTCGCAGCAACTGTGCCATAGAATCTCTATGCTGCCTGTGATCTGTCTTCTTTCTAAAGACTAAAGCACAATACAGTCACTCTTGCAGCACTGGGGTCTTGTTCTCACTCAGCCATATGATCATCCTGGCGATATTCACCAAGCTCTTTCCCCCGTGAGGGAGATGAAAGATGAAGGCTCACTAAGCCTCTGGATAACTTGGGCTCTCTCCAACAGCTTCCTTCCTGGCTCTCCTCCTTTAAGCTCTCTCCTGACCCCTTGGATTCCTGAAATGCTCTGTAAATGGGCCCTCCAGCTAAGCCAAGCTGGAGCCCGGTGTCTTTGGGTTAGCTTGTGCCCTGGAAAGCAAGGCCCCTCACCAGGGGTCTACTCTAAGATGAACCCTGGACCGTTGCTTTTCACCAGATTGCTGCAATCTCCCCTTCACACTCAGGCTCAGAATATTTATGAGCTCTTCTGCCACCTTCTGGGCACACCTCCCCAAAGATCGGTGGAAGTTCCATAAATATTCAGACTGCAGTCTCTGCTCTCCATGCCACTATGTTCCAAATATTTCTAAAATACAGGGGGATGTAGCAGAGGCAGAGCAGCAGCCTGTCCAAACCCGAGCAGCCCCAACTAATCAACCCCTGCTTCACTGATTACAGCGGAGCCAAACTAAATTTACCTCACAGCCTTTCCCAAACCAAAGTGGGTGCTACGCATGCCATTTGTGTCTATCACCTGTGCCATTTCTGGATGCAGAGTACTCCAACAGTGCAGATTTGCATGTAGGCAGGTGGTATTGGTAGTGCCAAAATCCTCACTACTTGAGTTTATAACATGAAACAGTTGCCTATTTATTTAATTCTCTAGCATCTACCATCTAATAAAATTTAAGTTTTGGGTTTAATAAGTCTTAATTCAAAGAGTTTAACAGGTTTTAGTATTACCTGCACCAATCAAGGTATTCCATGGTTTTATTAGAACTAGACTAAGTTTTCAAAAGCTAACACACACCTATTACTCTTTCCATCATGTCACTGAAGGCAATACACAGCATTTATTTGTTTTGCTCCAACATATGACCACATAACTGGATGCTTGGAAAGTAGTACTTTCCAAGCTGTTATTCATGAAATGCTATTAATCTATTTGCTATTTGCTGTGGCTGTGGCCACAATGTGGAAAGCAATGGAGGAAGTCTATGTTGAAGGATGGGAGGAGTCTCTGTACAATCTAAGACGTATATAACTACCAATAACTGTTTACACAAACCAAAGAGGAAATTTGTCTGCATTATGTCTCGTGCCAGCTCTTTTTTGTGTGTTTTGTGTATCGTGTTGCTAGGACTCCAGTCCCTGACCCACGCTGCAGGTGAGATTTTATTCACAGAATGCACGTAAACATGTTTTCTTGTATTGTTAGACTAAATAAATGACTGGTCTGTAATCAGGATTGATGACTAAAAATTGCAATGCAAATTTAGAGCAGTTGACCAAGAAATTTTCTTTGCTGCAATAATTAATCTTAGTAAGATAGGTAAAAGACAAAAAAAAATATTAGTCTTAGTAGCATTTGCAACTATGAACCATTCTGGTGCTGGTGCTGAGGCGTTAGTCAGCTGGTATTAGCCAAAAATATCAGAGTTATTCACCCAAGCCCTGTCATCAAAAAACATGGGGTTGGTTTACTAAAGTCAAATAGTGTACTTTCCAAGGGAATTTTCATTTTGCATAATTAAAGTTCCCTTAACTTAGTGAATAAGGTTAAGTTCTGCTGACTTCCATCATCCAATCCTGTGCATGCAAAGATAACATTTTTTCTTACATGAGAATAGGTATTCTTAGCAAACGGAATTATCACCACATTCATGAAGTGAAGGGAAAAATTCCCTTACAAAGTAAATAGTCTTTTTGTCTTTAGTAAATCAACTCCCTTTTGGCTGTTTCCGAGGTACTGTTCACGTTAGTGGCACAGATGGGTCTAATCTTCAACAAAGGACAAGGACATATTTTCTACATTAGTCTGTTGCTTTTCTCACAATCAATAAGAGGGATGATTACAGTCAAGGAGAGTTTATCTGGGTGGATTGGTCCACTTTAGGAAGACAAAACAAATCTAAAATTTAGGATGGATGCATTGTAAAGTTAAAGTGAAACGCTTAATGTTTAACACTGCAATAAATAAAACTTGGCAAGTGAAATATTTACCTGTTAATTATCAAATTATAATAGAACTGATCTGATTTTAGTTAGCAATAGCTGTATGGGATTTCAGGATTTTCCCAACATAAAGTTTGGAAATTTCTAAGTACTAGTAAGCAACAATCAGCAAAATAAATCATGGGTTTCTATCTACCTTTCTCTTATCGCTAGTGGTTGACTGCTGCTATGCCTACACCAAGAAGCCATTGTCACGGAAAGTTGTTAAAGGATTCATGATCCAGAACTCACATGAGGTGTGCGACATTGATGCTGTCGTGTAAGTGCTTTTGTTCATGTAAACTGTTCATTTGTTATGTTCTGCAATATATATATATATATATATATATATATATATATATATATATACACACACTCTATTACCGAAAGTATTGGGAAGCCTGCCTTTACACGCACATGAACTTTAATCGAATACCAGTTTAATTCCGTAGGGTTCAATATTGAGTTGGCGCCGCCCTTTGCAGCTATAACAGCCTCAACTCTTCTGGGAAGGCTGTCCACAAGGTTTAGGAGTGTGTCTATGGGAATGTCTGACCATTTTTCCAGAAGCGCATTTGTAAGGTCAAGCACTGATGTAAACGAAGAAGGCCTGGCTTGCAGTCTCCGCTCTAATTGATCCCAAAGGTGTTCTATTGGGTTAAGGTCAGGACTCTGTGCAGGACAGTCAAGTTCCTCCACCCCAAACTCGCTCATCTATGTCTTTATGGACCTTGCTTTGTGCACTGGTCCAAATCATTTGGTGGAGGGGGGATTATGGTGTGGGGTTGTGTTTCAGGGGAGGGGCTTGGTCCCTTAGTTCCAGTGAAGGGAACTCTTAAGGCGTCCGCATAGCATTGACATTTTTGGTCAATTTCATGCTCCCAACTTTGTGAGAACAGTTTGGGGATGTCCCCTTCCTGTTGTAACATGACTGCACACCAGTGCACAAAGCAAGGTCCATAAATACATGGATGAGTGAGTTTTGGGTGGAGGAGCTTGACTGACCTGCACAGAAATCTGACCTCAACCAGATAGAACACCTTTAGGATGAATTAGAGTGGAGACTGCTAGCCAGGCCTTCTCATCCACATCAGTGCCGCCTGAACTTAAAAATGCGCTTCTGGAAGAATGGTCAAACATTCCCAAAGACACACTCCTAAACCTTGTGGACAGCCTTCCCAGAAGAGTTGAAGCTGTTATAGCTGTAAAGGATGGGCCAACTCAATATTAAACTCTATGGACTAAGACTGAGATGCCATTAAAGTTAATGTGTGTGTAAAGGCAGGTTTCCCAATACTTTTGGCAATATAGTGTACATATAATTTAAAAGATAAGGCAGCACTCATGGGGCTTGGAATGTGAATACTCAGCAATAAGGTTTTTTTCAATGTTTCAATGAGGCACAAGCTTGTCTTCCTCAGGACTTGTGCTTTGTTGAAACATGAAACATAACATTTAACCCTATCACTGAGAGTCCACCTTTTAAGCCCATGGGTGCTGCCATATCTTTTGGATTATATTACCCCAAGCTTTGCTATGTTCAAAAAAGCCTACCTCCCTGTTCTACATAAAATCATAAAGGGTTTCAATAAGACATTTTGAAAGGAAACTGCTTATGTTGTGCTTTTTATATAGAGGCCTTGGGGCATTTTTATAAAGTAGTGAATGTGAATTTCACCAAATATTCACTAGTAATGAATCAATCACAATCAATTTAACTGACAGATGGGCCTTGCAAATCTAATACATAGCAAAAGTTAGTGTTCCACTATAACAAAGAAAACAACAGTATGGCCTTAATGCAGCCATAGTGCAGGTTTAAAAAAGTACCGCACATAAGCGAAGTAAAGTGTTTTACAAATGTGTTTTTTAAACAAAGGATTATAATGCTCACTTCCAGACTACAAAGCGTGGAGTCATTTAGCGGTTCTCAGACCATGTAAAAAGCAAGGTTTTTCATTAAATGGGTTGCTGGTTTCCCAAAATGGGCTCTTGTTATAAAATCATTCTATGTTAACTGAAGCATAGCTTAATGAGGTCTTCTGTTAATTTCAGACATTAAATTAACATACAGTATATATAATTTTTTTTTTTTCGCAGTTTTAGCACAATGAGATTCAGAGTGTGTGCAAATCCTAGAGAACCATGGGTCAACAGACTTGTGGCAGCACTTAAGTAAGTAAATGTTATAAAAAAATATTTCTGAGCAACCATATATTAATGATACTACTCATTAAGAACAGCAAGGTTCCCATTGACAGGCCAGTGACTTGGGCGTTGGGCAATTAGACAGTCCATCTTCAAATACAATTATTCTAAAAGATATGGACAGCGCTCGGGTAATTAAATACTGTGACAAATATCAAACTTCTTAAAAATCTCTTAACGTGCCATGTGCATAATCAAAACAGCTTTTGTGCAAACGTGATTTTAAAGTGCTCAAAAAATATAAATAGTGACATATAAAGTGCTATACCACAAATGCATGTGTAAACAATGCATGTGCAAAAATAAATTGTCCACTGTTAAATTGTGCCTTCTGCAATCATTAATAAAGTGCTCAACCAAGTGTCCACAACATCCACATTCGAATGCATCTTCACTTCTCGTGATCACATTAACATTATCTAGACTTGCAAATGTGCTCCTTCTCTCCCCTCAAAGTTCTCACTCACTGGTGTAATATGACCTCTTATAAAAAAAATAAGTAGGTCAAACACGCTCGTATTATAAGAACCAGTTTTCCCTGAATTATTTTCCAAACTTCACAGGAAATCTGCTTGCATTACCCCCAGTGGCCTTAACTGTGCACCTTAATTGTGCATGGATAAGAATATGTTCTTTCAAAGGTTTGGCAGAGTGGTTCCCCACTTTAGATGTTCATGAGCTGAAGACTGTTCGCCATTTTGGCTATTTTGTCTAAGACAAATAACCATCTCCAACACCATCATCCACCAGTCCGCATATGCATTTCTGCATATACTAGGACCTGTCTAAATTGGAGGTCGGGAAGGTGCTGCCATTTCCCCTGAACATTGTGAGCCATGGAAGTATAAAAAAAACTGCCTACCTTTTTATTGGGTGCCACTACTACTTCTAACAGCTTAAGATCAAGGCTCAGTGTCCAAGGCCCTTTGCTTGCTGGTATCTGGCCTTTGGGGCACTATTCCATCCACTGACACCAACAATGGAGCATAATTCCTGTTGCTGACACCAACAATGGGGCACTATTTCTCCCACTGACACCATCGAAAGGGCACTATTCCTCCCACTGACACCAATGGTGGGGCACTATTCCCTCCATTGGTACCAACAATAGGGCACAATTTCTTTCATTGATACAAACGATGGGGCACAATTCCTCCCACTGAAACCAACAGTGGGGCAAAATTCCTCCCACTGACATCAACAATGAGGAACAATTTCTCACACTTACACCAAACACGGGGCATTGTTTACTCCTACTGGATGCAAGGACATTTTCTACTCTCACTGGTTCTAGACTGCCTTCCTCAGCCCCCCAAAAAATCTGAAGGACAGTAAACTGGCTGTTTGTTTAGAAAGTTTGGAGACCCCTGTTTTAGACCCTAAGGTTTAGGGCTGGATTACATCAGAATGCTGTGCGGGAAAGGCACGTTCCAGGTGCGTTTTCCACACTACAGGTGAACGTGCTTCCCTTGTGACCTGCATGTGGAATGCAATGTATTGCTAATAGCACCCCAAACACAGATCTCAAACATAGTCGTATTTCAGGTAGCAAATCGCACTCTACTGCAGTAGCGTGTGGTTTGGTGCCGTGTTTTTTTAAAAGTACTGTAGTGCAAAAACTACTTTTCCCATGGTCCAGTGCATTTTTCAGCCCATTCAAATGAACAGGCTGTCAAAAAGCACCAAACTGAAACACGCAGGAATCACACAGGGTTCGAACCTGCAGATTCCATTTGCGAGCCTGGTGTGAACCGGCTCTTGGAGTTTACTGTGTATTAAAGAGGCAGCTCAAAACAAAACATAAAATTGTTGAAAGCGATTAACATACAGTACTGGCTGAAAAAATTGGGCCACAAGAAGACAGGAAATAGTTAAAAGGGGTTGCCCTTCTCCAGTGCGATTAGGTGGCATGAAGTCAGGGACACAACAAGAAATACACTCTTTCTATGTTACATTTGTGTGCTCACATCATATCCTGTGCAGAGCAAAGAAACATCTCTCTATATATATACATATATATAGATAGATAGATAGATAGATAGATAGATAGATAGATAGATAGATAGATAGATAGATAGATAGATAGATAGATAGATAGATAGATAGATAGAAAATATATCTATATAGATATAGATATATATATATATACAGTACATATATAACAGTGAGAAAAAAATATATATATACATATATACACTCAGCAGTCACTTTATTAGGTACACCTTGCTAGGACTGGGTTGGACCCCCTTTTGCCTTCAGAACTGCCTTAATTCTTTGTGGCATAGATTCAACAAGGTGTTGGAAACATTCCTCAAAGATTTTGGTCCATATTGACATGATAGCATCATGCAGTTGCTGCAGATTTGTCGGCTGCTGATCCATGATGCAAATCTTTTGTTCCACCACACTCCAAATGTGCTCTATTGGATTGAGATCTGGTGACTGTGGAGGCCATCAGACTACAGTGAACTTAATGTCATGTTCAAGAAACCAGTTTGAGATGATTTGAGCTTTGTGACATGGTGCTTTAGCCTGCTGGAAGTAGCCATCAGAAGATGAGTACACTGTAGTCATAAAGGGATGGTCAGCAACAATACTAGGCCATGGATGGATCCATGCTTTCATGTTCTGTCCAAATTCTGACCCTACCATCTAAATGTTGTGCGTGCAAATCCCAGTAGATCAGCAGTTTTTGAAATCCTCGAACCAGCCCATCTGGGACCAATAACCACGCCATGTTCAAAGTCACTTAAATCCCCTTTCTTCCCCATTCTGATGCCACCTCTAGATGCCTAAATGCATTGAGTTGCTGCCATGTGATTGGCTGATTAGCAATTTGTGTTACCAAGCAATTGAACGGGTGTACCTAATAAAGTGGCTGGTGAGTGTATATATTACATTATAGTACCTCCTGTCTGAGCCTTTAATAGATTCTGAAAAAAATTACATCTTGGAGAATTGTAATACCAGTTTACATTTTTTACCAAAATGATGAAACACACCTTTGTGGAAATGGTTCTTCTTTTTCAGTTCAGCCAATTACCTTTGGTCTGCAATTTTTTAGTGCAGAACAGTTTTTGAGGTCTAGTATTATACATTAGTCTTGACGTTCTTTTGCATTTTATTTAATAAACTGTTCGTATTTAGTAAACTTAATAGAACATGTTACCTATATGTCTGGCTGTTGAACTAATAATGTATATTTCTTTGTTGTAGGCGGAAAAAGATAATAACACAAGCAGCCACCAAAAAACAACAGTAATGTTTTTTCCAACAATGTTTATTAAATTGAAACCTTTTTTTTTGTCTACAATAAGCTACAGAATTCTATTTTTTTTGTATTGTGCCTAAATTGTATCATTGTTTGTTTTTAATCTCTTTTTTTATTATTTTCATTTAATACAAATACAAATACATATACATTGCTTTTTATTGTATCATTGTTTGTAAGAGCATTTATGTTTTTTTACCTGTTTGAGGTTTTTTTTGTTTTTTTTGTTTTGCTTAGCTTCACTTTAGTTTTTCATTAGATTTTTTTTTTTTTAAAAGCACAATGTTTATTTGCTAAATTCTGCAAATGTAATAATAAAGGCTAAACATATAGAAAACCAAGTTCTATACTTTGTATTTACTATTTTATTCATATTCACAAATCGTTTCTCTTCTTTTTTCTAAAGAGGACCTATCAGTAAATTTACAAATTAACCACTTCCAGCCCAGAGGCTGTATATATATAATGCATTGGAAGAAAGTTATTATGGCTTGGCCTTAGTATCATTTTTTACAGGCACCAACCAGCTTTCCAGTTCCAGCAAAAGTGATCCGAGCAGCTATACAACCAGCTAGATCACTTTAACAGTGTTTGGAACGGATTCCCCTCATGCCGCCGTATGCTGCCATTCCCATACTCTCCCTTTTCCACTGGGGAGCCTGGGACCGCTGTAAGCAGTCAGGTCAGCCGCGCACAGAGGAGATGGAGAAACATCCATTCCACCCTTTCATCTGTCCCAAATAAAGCCATAAGAGGTGAGGATTTTGTCAATTCAGTTTAGAGTTTCGCTGGCCACAGCCAATCAAACAAATCTCTGTCACACCAGAGCCCCCCTTCACATTAGAGTCCCCCGTTTCACATCAGAGTGCCACCACCTTACAAGAGTTTCCTCTTCACATTAGGGCCTCCTCTTCACAATCGATTCCCATCCTCCATCACAGCAGAGTCCTCCATTACATCAGAGTACCCCTTTACATTAGAGTCCGTGCATCACACGAGTGTCCCCTTACATCAGAGTACTACTTCACATCAGAGTTCTTCCAATACAGTACATGAGACTCCCCCTTCACATCAGAATCCCTCTATTACATCAGATTCTCTCCCTTCACATTAGAGCCCCCCTTCCCAATACAGAGTGCCCCCATCACATTAGAGTCCCCCTTTACAACAGAGTCCCCAGACCTACCTTCACGTCTTCACTGTGGCTGCAGCATTATGGCATGGCAGAGTAGGGATGTGGAGCAAGTCTGGACTGAAGCAGGACTTAACCCCCCCCCGAATACCTGCCCTGGATCAGTCTCTATGATACAGGCAGACCAGCAGCAGGCACCAAAGCAACCAATGAAGTAGGTCATCCTGGTCAGCCCCCCTGCACCATTGAGATAAAATATGCAGTGCAATAGACAGGGACTTGGCACTGTGCAGCCATGCCGGCTCGGCATCACCCACCTCAGCAATTCCCTGGATCCAGCCCTTCAGAATAAGTATATTGTTTATGAAAAATAAGAAATCGGTATGATTTGTTATTAAAGAGGTAAATTTGAACTGTAATCCAGTGATGATGTCTAGGCACAGTCAGTCAAGAACTGCCTTAGAGGAGCATCCTGGGAGAATAGAGTTTGCTGCAAGCAGAAGCAAACCTGTGCTAAGAGAAGCACCTCCTTCTAAAAATGCTGGCTGTCTGGCTGTCTTTGGCTTTAATACTTTCTGGGTAACTGATCTGGAACAAGTATCCACTAAACATATTCTGATTTTTCTCATAAGGGAGATAATACTGTATAAGTAGCACCCTCTAGTGCTAGGCTAGTGTAGGTAAATTTGTTTGTGACTCATGCTAGTTGTGTGAATTTGTAATTGGGTCCGGTTACTCTAGGTCAGGCTGGAGAGCTCTATAGGGCAGGTCTTTGGTACCTCCCCAGTTCTAGAAGCTTGGAGAAGCTTCTGGAAGCTGGTGGGCGGAGGCCAGAATGCCCTGATTTGCATACTTGAGGTAATCTGGCCAATCCCCAGGCAGAAGGTCCTGGCAGGGTGGCTGGGTTAAATATTGTGGAGCCTGGCCAGAAAGGGGAGTTGGGTGGAAGATGAAGTGCTGGGGTTGCTGTTGTGAGGCCTGGGAGGGGACCCTGGGTCTGGGGGGCTCTGCCTCAAGGTTGGAGCTGAGGAAAGGAAGGAGAGGAAGCCTAAGAGAGGAATCCCTGTTACCTTTGTGTCTTGTGCAGAAACATCCTGTCTGGCATGGGATGAGCTGGAAAGTAGGAGGCCTGAACAGAATTTGTGTCCAGTACAGCAGGAAGCAAGGGACAGTGTAAGTACATCAGCACACACAGGGGCATGCAAGGGGAAAGACTGCCAAACATAGCTTACTTTCCAGGGACAGAGTTGTGCTAAATCCCAATCCCCTGGCCAGGGTCATTCGTCAGAGCAGCCAGGTGAGCTGGTAGTCAAAGCAGCATAGCGCCCAACTGTCCCTGATTTTAAGGGACTGTGCCTGATTTGGAACAAAGTCCGTCTGTCCCTCTTTCCTTCTCATTTGTCCCTCATTTTGGTCCGATCTATATAGTTGCATATAAAATGCACTATTTATCTTTCAAAAAGTGTTTCCCAGTACTAAACCTTTCATCCAATTTCTAAATTGCTGCATTTGTAAATTATAAAAAGGCCAGTATAAAAGAACAGTAGTGGTAAAAAAAAACCACACTTGTCGGTTTAACTAATCTATTTTTTATAACCCTTCTTTAAGGGGGTGTGGCAGGGGGTGTGTTCTATGCCTACATACCTTTGCTAATAGGTGTCCCTCGTTCCAGTCTCAAAAAGTTGGGGGGTATGAAGCAGCCAGTTGGGTTAGTAGTATGTTCAAGCATCAGAACTGTGTGAGGTTCTACTGAGGAGACATGATTCACCTGCATACAGTTTGGAACATTGTGCTATTTCACTAAAGGGGACTGAGTGCTCCTGGTTCATAAAGAACTTTGCAGCTGATCCACAGAGACTGTGACTATTCCAGAGGAAGTACTTTCCAGGATCTAATTTTTGGTGTACATAGAGAAGGAAGCTTGTCTACATCTGTTGTTCGTCAAGTCAAATTGGACATCCCATAATCCAAATTTTTCTTTAGGAAATTAACTACTAGTAAGGCCTAACTAAATAGAAAGGAACATTTAGAAAAATATGTGCCCTCCCAGACGCGTTTCACCATAGGTGACATTTTCAATGGTGGTCGACCCCCATTGAAAACGTCACCTATGACGAAACGCATCTGGGAGGGCACGCACTGTCACCATGCTGTCTGTGAGGAGAACTGACTTTTATGTTTGCCGGCCGGCATTTGGTCTATCAGTTTTTATCTGTGTAAGTGCAATACATTCTTTTATAATAAATGATATACAGTATTAAGCTATGGTCAGTTTCTCCCTTCTTTGAGCTTCCCCGGAGTACATCCAGTACAGCTTCGATCCAGTGGGACGCCTAGGGGGTTGTTATCATCAGACCTATGACTAGGGGCAGTCCCGTGTCAGTCCAGCAGCTGTCCTTGGAAGTCAAAGGCCGTGGCTGGGTTACAGTCGATTGCTTCTTGCCTTCTGCTATTTGGTAAGCAGACAATCCATATGGTGGTCAGGCACTTTCTGATTTGTGTGAAGTGACTGTGGTGGTTACCTGATCAATTTATGGACTATTGATTTAGCATTTACGGACTGATTTCACCATTTATTTTTCACATTTTTTCATAATTCATATTTGTGTTTGAGCGCAGCTCCTTTTTATCCATTTATTATCTGTGTTATCCCACTATTGAGTTGCTGCTTTTGGTTTTTATTTTCCTAGTCTAGCGCAGTTTTCTATTTCTATATTAAATAAGAGCATTAGCCAATGCATCCCATTGGGTAATAAATTTAAAAGAGCGAACAAAAGTCCTGGATGGCTTAACTCCAATGTTAAAATGCATATAAAAGCAAAGGAGAAGGCCTTCAAAAATTACAAGGTTGAGGGATCATCATCAGCATTCAGACATTATAAAGAATGCAACAAGAAATGTAAGGGTGCAATTAGGGGGGCTAAGATAGAACACGAAAAACACATAGCGGAGGAGAGCAAAAGAAATCCCAAGAAATTCTTTAAGTATCTAAACAGTAAAAAAGGACAGACCATATTGGCCCCATAAAGAACGAGGAAGGACATCTGGTTACCAATAATGGGGAGATGGCGAAGGTATTGAATTTATTCTTCTCCTCAGTCTTCACAAGGGAATCAGGGGACTTCAGTAATCAAAACTGCAGTGTTTATCCTCTTGACACATAACAGGAAGCACCTCCATGGTTAAGAGAAGACAGAATTAAAATTAGACTTGGGAAACTTAACATTAATAAATCACCGGGACCAGATGGCTTGCATCTGAGGGTACTTAGGTAACTCAGTCAAGTAATTGCCAGACCATTGTTCCTAATATTTACTGACAGTCTACTGACTGGAATGGTACCAGATGATTGGAGAAAAGCCAATGTAGCACCAATATTTAAAAAGGGCCCAAAATACTTCCCTGGGAATTACAGACCAGTTAGCCTAACATTAATATATGCAAGCTCTTGGAGAGGATGATAAGGGACTATATACAAGATTTTAGTAACGAGAACGGTATTAGCAGTAATCAGCATGGATTCATGAAGAAATGTTCTTGCCAAACCAATCTACTAACCTTCTATGAGGAGGTGAGTTGCTATCTAGATAAAGGAAGGCCTATAGACACAGCTCTCCATAAACATTTACTGTACAAAATAGGGGCCGTTGGCATGGACCATAGGGTGAGTACATGGATTGAAAACAGGCTACAAGGGCGAGTTCAGAGGGTGGTGATAAATGGGGATTACTCAGAATGGTCAGAAGTGGGAAGTGGGGTCCCCCAGGGTTATGTGCTGGGACCAATCGTATTTATTTTGTTCATAAACGACCTAGAGGATGGGGTAAATAGTTCAATCTCTGTATTTGTGGATGATACTAAGCTAAGCAGGGCAATAACTTCTCCGCAGGATGTGGAAACCTTGCACAAAGATCTGAACAAATTAATGGGGTGGGCAACTACATGGCAAATGAGGTTTAATGTAGAAAAATGTAAAATAATGCATTTGGGTGGGAAAAATATGAATGCAATCTATACACTGGGGGGAGAACCTCAGAGAATTTAGAATGCAAAAGGACCTGGGGTCCTAGTAGATGATAGGCTCAGCAATGGCATGCAATGCCAAGCTTCTGCTACCAAAGCAAACAGAATATTGGCATGCATTAAAAAGGGGATCAACTCCAGAGAGAAGGGCAACAAAGCTAATAAAGGGTCTGGAGGATATTAGTTATGAGGAAAGGTTGCGTGTAACTGAACTTATTCTCTCTGGAGAAAAGAAGCTTGAGAGGGGATATGATTTCAATTTATAAATACCGTACTGGTGACCCAACAATAGGGCTAAAACTTTTTCGCAAAAGGGAGTTTAACAAGACACGTGGCCACTCATTAAAAGTAGAAGAAAAGAGCTTTAACATTGAACTACGTAGAGGGTTCTTTACTGTAAGAGCAGGAAGGATGTGGAATTCCCTTCCACAGGCGGTGGTTTCAGCGGGGGGGCATTGACAGTTTAAAAAAACTATTAGATAAGTACCTGAACGAATGCAACATACAGGGATATACAATGTAATACTGACATATAATCACACACATAGGTTGGACTTGATGGTCTTGTTTCAACCTCACCTACTATGTAACTATGTTTAAAAATTGGAATGCCTGTAATCATCATCAACATAAGGGTGATATCAATCATTCAGTGGTGAAAACCTAAATCTTAAATAATCTTTACTTTTCTACAGAATGCCTATGGAAGATAGGCACAAGGAGGGCCCTTCTTGTGATCCGTGCAATTGTATACACAGATAATACAAATATGGTCTGTGACATTTGTTGCACTGTGCTTTACAGTAAGTCTTCCTCATTTACTGTGATTGTGTGGTTTTATGCTAAGCCTGCCAGTTAAATTAGTTGGTGATTCACCTACCACAAGCCAAATGCAGTAGATGAGTGAAATAATCATTACTGCTCAGAAAGTGTAATTATTCAAATGAAGACATTTCCTCAGTATCATGATTTTGTAGATGAACTAATGGGCATACTATTAATGTGGTGAACTTACTTCATAATTTTTACTTAAGGAGGAACTCCTATGTAGAAATTAAAAGTCAGCAGCTACAAAAACTGTAGCTGCTGACTTTTAATAAACAGCCACTCACCTGCCCCACTCACCAGCCATTTACATCCTGTGTGTCTCTCCCCCCCGGCATCAACATATTTACTATGGACAACCAGCTGTGACAGCTTGCATCTTTCACAACCAGGTGCCCACTAGGCTGCGCACTGTTAATGGTCAGGCAGTCTTCTGGGACCTGTCACATGACAAGAGGGAGAGAGGGATGGGGGGAGAAGAACTTCTGCTTCTGGTCGCCTAGGGCAGGGGTAGGCAACCTCGGCACTCCAGCTGTGGTGAAACCACAAATCCCATCATGCCTCTGCCTCTAGGAGTCATGCCCGTGATTGTCAGGATCTTGCAATGTCTCATGGGACTTGTAGTTTCACTACAGCTGGAGCGCCGTGGTTGCCTACCCCTGGCCTAGGGGGACGGAGCGGAAGTCGGAGAGGGTACCTGTTAAAATCGGGTACCTGCCCCCCTCCTCCTCCCCAAAAGCTCAATTTCACAAAGATCAAGAAGAGGAAAGTTCACTCTCTTATTTGGAGAGTTATTAGGGAGAGACTTTTTTCCTGGGAGGCAAACACATCCAACTTGTCCTTTCATAGTAGAAAGTTTTCTGGGTAGCTAAAGAAAGTGTGCCACTAAGCTGCAGAGATTGGCGGCCCTGGTGAAGGGTAGGTGTTGATTTGGAGAACATGAATTATTGTAACACAGAGGTTGATTTACTAAAACTGGAGAGTACAAAATCTTGTGCAGCTCTGCATGGTATCCAACCAGCTTGCAGGTATTTTTTGTCAACGCTTGATTGAACAAGCTGTAGTTAGAAGCTGATTAGCTACCATGCACAGCTGCACCTGATTTTGCACTCTCCAGTTTTAGTAAATCAACCCCACATCTTTTAACATAAATATAAACACACGCACAGCGTGTGCTACACCAAGATGATAGCGCCTAGTTACCCACCTTGCTTTAGGAACTTTATACAATATTCAGCATGTTTGGAAACCCATTACATTGTGCTTCACTGTCAGAAACCATGAATTAGACTGAAACAGAAGTACAGTTAAATCACACTTGTTTAATAATAATAAAAAAAGGTAAATAGAGTAAACGTAGTCAAAACCATAGCCAGAGTTCAGGAACCCAGAACAGATAGTCAGACAAGCCAAAACGTCAGGGAGCCAGAGATGAGCGTAGTAGAACAGCAAGCAGGATCTGGAGCCTGAAGGAATGTCAGCCAAGCAAGTCTTTAACAGTAACACAGGAGAGTGTCTCTAGAGATGTGACCAAGGCGAAGGCAGAGATCATCTGGACTGGACAGCTTAAGTAGGCAGGACTGACGAGAAGGATATCATCAACAGGTGAGTCACTGTGGAGAGATAGGAGCTGGCAATTAGCCGACAACCGAGCGGCCAGCTTTGAGAAGGAATGGTTGAGCCCAGCCCTGACAGCACCCCCTCCTCAACAACCCCTCCCCCTCGGAGGACCACCAGGCTTGAGGGGAAAACGTCTATGGAAATCACGGAGGAGGACAGGGGCATGTACATCCGAGGATGAGACCCAAGAGCGTTCCTCCGGACCATAACCTTTCCAAAGTACCATGTACTGTATGCGCCCACGGAACCTACGGGAGTCAACAATGGACTGTACTTCATACTCCTCATGGTTCTCAACCTGTACAGGGTGAAGATGAGGCACCAAGGTGGTAAAGCAGTTGCAGACCAAAGGTTTTTCATAAGGAGACATGAAATACATTCGAAATATGCATATTAGAAGGAAAGTCTAATGCGTAAGCCACTGGGTTAATCCTGTGAAGAATATGGAAAGGCTGTAACGCAGGATTACTCTGCAGAACAAATGAGTCAGGCAACATGGAAGGTTGGAAACCATAGTTCGTCATAAACAGGGACAATCGGGAAGCAGAATTCAAGGCACTATTGTGAGCAAACTTCGCCCACAGTAAGAGGTCTGACCAGTTGTAATGATGGTCAGAAATATAGCAATGGCTCCAAGGACTGATTGGCTTGTTCTGTGGCCCCATTAGACTGCAGGTGATATGCAGAGGAGAAAGCAAGCTCAATTCCCAACTGTGCACAAAAGGCTCGCCAGAACCGGGACACAAACTGACTACCCCTGTCCAAGAGAATCACCTTGGGTAGCCCATGTAAGCGAAAGATCTCCCGAGCAAAAATGAAAGCCAGTTCCTTAGAAGTGGGCAACTTCTTAAGTGGAATACAATGGGACATTTTCGAGAACCGGTCAGCCACCATAAGGATAACTGTGTTGCCCTGGGAGTTGGGTAACTCCACAATGAAATCCAGGTGGGTCTCGAGTCTCTCTCCATTGGGTATGGGTTGTAGGAGACCCACTTGAAGGTGTCGTGGAGTCTTACTCTGAGCACACAGGCAGCAATGAAGGTGGTTACATCAGCACCTAGACTAGGCCACCAGAATTGTTGGGAAATGGCCCAAAAGAGTTGATTCTTCCCAGGGTGGCCAGCAGCCTTGGGAGAATGGTAAGTCTGGAGCACGGCAATACGGAGACTCTCTGGGACAAAGCAGCGGTCACAAGGTTTCTCAGGAGAAGCATGGACCTGAGCAGCAAGAATTTTGTCACCCAAAGGAGAAGTGAGACTGGTACGAACCTTAGCTGGAATACAATCAGTAGGGATCACAGGAATCGGAACCGACTCCATCTTGGAAGTGTCAGAAACCATTAAATCAGACCGAGACAGAAGTACAGTTACATCACACTTGTTTAATAATAAAAGTGAATAGAACAAATGTAGTCAGAACATAGCCAGAGTTCAGAAACCGGAACGGATAGTCAGACAAGCCAAACGTCAGGGAGCTGGAGATGAGCGTAGTAAAACAGCAAGCAGGATTCGGAGCCAGAAGGGATGTCAGCCAAGCAAGTCTTTTAACAGGAATGCAGGAGATAGTCTCTGTGATGTTGACTAAGGCGAAGGCAGAGATCCTCTGGGCTGGACGGCTTAAGTAGGCAGGACTGACGAGCAGGATATCATCAACAGCTGAGTAATTGTGGACAGATAGGAGCTGGCAATTAGCCGACAGCTGAGTGGCCAGCTCAGAGAAGGAAGGGCTGAGCCCAGCCCTGACAGGAAGTGGAGGAAAATTGTCATGACAAAGCGTCCGCCCTTACATTCTTAGTACCGGGTAAGAATGAGACAATGTAGTTGAAACTAGACAAGAAAAGAGCCCATCGCGCCTTTCTGGGAGAGCGGTGTTTAGCCTCAGACAAGAATGTGAAATTCTTATGGTCAGTAAGAATGAGAACCAGCACAGTGGTACCTTCGAGGAGATGTCTCCATTCTTTCAGGGCTAAAATGATCGCTAACAGCTCTCTGTCACCAATCTAGTAATTGCACTCCGCAGGTGACAATTTCTTGGAAAAGTAGCCACAAGGATGCATAGCGCTCTCATAGGTAGGATGTTGAGACAGAAGGGTGCCAACTCCAGTCCCAGAAGCATCAACCTCAAGGATAAAAGGTCACGGCGGATCAGGATGTGCCAATACAGGAGCAGAAACAAAGGCGGCCTTGAGAAAGGCCTTAATGGACTTCGGAGACCAACTCTGTGGGTTACCATCCTTTCTGGACATATCAGTCAGGGGCTTGACCAGAGACAAGAAGTTACGAATAAACTTCCGATAATAGTTGGCAAAGCCAAGAAAACGCTGCAGAGGACTTAAACCCGTGGGTCGGGGCCACTGTAGGACTGCTGAAATTTTCTCTGGGTCCATTGAAAAACCAGCAGTGGAAATGACATAACCCAGGAATTTAACCTGTTCATGATGGAATTCGCACTTCTCCAATTTACAATAGAGATTGTTCTCTCTAAAGCCTCATACACACGATCAGATTTTCCAAAGGAAATTGTGTGATGGCAGGCTGTTGTCGGAAATCTGACCATTTGTACACTCCATTTGACAATTGTTGTCAGATTTTCTATGAACAAATGTTGGATGGCAGGCTTTAAAATTTTCCGTGGACAACAGTCTGTTGTCGGATTTTCCGAGCGTGCGTACACAAGTACTTCAGACAAAAGTACAAAGTAAAAAAACGCATGCTCAGAAGCAAGGATGAGCCAGAAGTGGTCGGTCTTGTAAACTAGCATTTGTAATGGAGAATTAACATTTATGACTTGGCAAATTATGAAATCTCGAAATGCAGCGCACATTCTTTTCTTCTTTAATGGGATAATAATGAAGCTGCTTTGCTGGTGATACTGATGGAGTTCTGCCAAATGTATTTTAAATGGCTTTTATTTTCTAGTGATATCAAGAATAATATTATTATGCTTTTTTTTTCTTTTTTTTTTTTCTGGTCAAGTTACCACAACACCATTATCCCATAGTTTTTAAGATCAAAGATACAACTATGTTGGTGTCCCTTGTTAATTTTACATTGTATTTTTTTAAATGTAACTGCCTACTCCTAAACTGTCATTTGAAGTAAAACACATAGCCAAGTATTATTCTCCACAATTTTTTTATTGTGCAATAAAAAAAGAAAACAAATACAATTAGACATGCTATTTGCCAATAGAACTTAACCAAAAAGTGCATTCTATGCATCCAAAAATATAGAAAATATACCAAATCAAATCATTATTCAACCAAAAAATAAAATAAAAGCCTCACGCACGTGTCTTGCTTATTAATATAGGGGGTCAACAATGCCAAGAGTTGGTGAAAGCAGGGGTCCGTCATCCGGAGATAATTCCGAAAATCATCAGGTTTATTCTCCTGGCACTCCCACAGAAAAGGCATATGACATAATGGGTCACGATTAATAAAGCAACCAATTTTTTGTCCAAGAAATCCTCCTCCTGTTCCTGGACTGGACTTGTGTCAAAGCAATAACTCCAAGGCCAATAATAAATGACACGTTATCTCCTCCGATTCCGCAACATGTCTGGTTGATGAACGGCCATTCAGAAATGAACTGAAAAGTACGAAACGAAAAGCATGAAATGAAAAGCGCGAATCAACACTCACCAAACTTCTACTAACACGAAATTAGCAGAAGGAGTCCAAAGGGTGGCGCATGACACTTGAACTTCCTCTTTATCGTCTCGTAGTACATCCTGTACGTCACTACGTTCGTGTTTGTTGGCTGACAATTGTGTGCCGTTTGCATGCAAGACAAGTTTTTGGCCAATGCCCTTTAGACAAAAGTCAGAGGCTTTGTCTGCGAAAAATCCGATCATGTGTGCGAGACTTTCGTTTTTGAAGCACCCGACAGACATCTGTGTGGTGGCTCTCCAGGGACTGGGACTTGGAAAATATGAGGATATCGTCGAGATAAACCACCACACATAACTGCAACAAATCTCGGGGGACATCTTTAATAAATTCCTGGAAAACTACCGGGTGTTACAAAGGCCAAAAGGCATTACGAGGTACTCATTATGGCCTATTCTGGTATTAAACACAGTTTTCCACTTGTCGCCCTCCTTAATCCTCACGAGATTGTATGTCCCTTTCAAATCAAGCTTCATGAAAACCATTGCTCCCTTGAGGATGTCAAATAACTCCGTAATCAACAGGATCAGATAGGCATTCTTAATTGTGAAATGATTGAGACCCCTATAATCAATACAAGGTCTCAGTTCACCACTCTTCTTCACAAAGTAGAAAACAGCACCAGCAGGAGACGAGGATTTGTGGATGAAACCTTGAGAAAGTGCGTCTGCAACATACTCCTCCATGGCCTTATTCTCCAAGACCAACAAAAGGTAAACCCCGGCCACTAGGGGGTATGGCACCATGTTGAAGGTCAATTGCGCAATCATACGACTGGTGTTGAGGCAAACTACCGGCTTGACCTTTGTCAAAGTCATTGTTAAAATCGCGGTACTCCTCCGGCAGGGAGGAAAGTGAAGAAGTTCACAGGACCTTGACTATCTTCTGGAAGCATGTCTTACTGCATTGTGGTGACCAGGAGGGAACCTCAGCATGGAGCCAATCAAAAGAGGGGTTGTGCCTCTGTAACCAAGGAGAAGGAAACTTAGGCGAGGAAATAACTTGGATTATCTCATGGTGAAGAGCCCCTATGACCATGGACAACGGAACAGTCTCATGAGTCACATAGGCAGGCTGTAGAGGTCTTCCATCAAAAAGCCTCAATGGCAAGTGGATTGTCATGCAGCTGCAGCGGAATTGAGTGCTTCGATACAAAGGCAGCATCAATGAGTCGATTAGAGCCTGTATCTCGATGAACGACTCAGCCCAAGAAAGGGTAACTGAAACCAGAGGCTTATACTTCTGGATAACTGGGGATGAAACAATGCCACCTAAGGTCTGTCCGTGACAGGACCTCAAGGTTCGGGCATTCCCTGGACAGGTAGAACAAGACTTCAAAAAGTGACCTGCCTGGCCACAATAAAAGCACAATCTTTCCCTCCTCCTAAAGGTTCTCTCATCCGCAGAGAGACGCCTGAAACTCAAGTGCATTGGTTCACTTTCACTGACCAACTCGGTACCAGGAGGAATGGGAGGTGAGGGACTGCAAAGTTCGGAAACAAATGTACAGGAGGCTTCCACAAGCGCGAGTCTTTCTCTGGAGTCTGGAGTCAATGAGGATGGCAAACGTGATCAACCTCTCCAGCTCAGTGGGTATATCTCGGGCTGCTATCTCATCCTTGATGGCATCTGAGAAACCATAAGAAAAAGCAGCCACGAGGGCCTCATTGTTCCAAGCAACCTCTGCTGCCAGAGTATGGAATACAATGGCGTAATCGTCAACAGTTCTTGTATTCTGTTTGATAGACATGAGGCCCTTGGCAGCAGAAGCGGAGCGTGCGGGAACGTCAAATACCCTTTTAAAAAGAAGTCACAAACTCAGGGTAACTGAAGACAACAGGTCTGCCATAGAGGGTTTGCCCAGGCCAAGACTCTCTCAGAAAGCAAAGATATCACAAAACCTACTTTGCTTCTGTCCATGGGAAACGCCTGGGGCAGCATCTCAAAGTATATCTCAACCTGGTTCAGAAACCCTCTGCATTGGATTGGATTGCCCCCAAATCGCTGGGGAAGCGGAGCGGAACCAGACATACCTGTTATAGGGGTAATACTTGAGGCGGGTGCCTGCACAGAGACTGGAGCAGCAGCAGGGATGGCCTGCAACACAGGTTGTACCAGAGTAGCCACAGTGGGAGATTCCAGGTGCGACTCAGGAGCGTTTGTAATGCCATGCCAAACTGATCCATGCGGTGATCCTGCTCATCCAATCTGGAAAAAATATTACCAACAAGTGGATTGACTGCATCTTCTGAATTCATGGCCTTCGCCTACTGTCAGAAACCATGAATCAGACTGAGACAGAAGTACAGTTAAATCACACTTGTTTAATAATAAAAGTGAATAGAACAAATGTAGTCAGAACATAGCCAGAGTTCAGGAACCAGAATGCGTAGTCAGACAAGCCAAAATGTCAGGGAGACAGAGATGAGTGTAGTAGAACAGCAAGCAGGATCTGGAGCCAGAAGGAATGTCAGCCAAGCAAGTCTTTAACAGTAACACAGGAGAGCGTCTCTGGAGATGTGACCAAGGCGAAGGCAGAGATCATCTGGACTGGACGGCTTAAGTAGGCAGGACTGACGAGCAGAATATCATCAACAGGTGAGTCACTGTGGAGAGATAGGAGCTGGCAATTAGCCGACAGTTGAGCGGCCAGCTTTGAGAAGGAGGGGTTGAGCCCAGCCCTGACATTCACACTAGGTGAATCAGCCCTTGCCAAAGTGTTGATCCATGGTTCCCATCATAATTACATACCACTATATTGAAAATTCCTCTAAATAATTTAATCTGGCTAGTTAAACTGAAAATTTACTGAATCCCTAAGCTGTCATCTATAGTTTTAGTTTCATGCAAGTTTGTAGGCAGGTGCAGTCTATTTTTTCTACTGCAGGCAGTGCTCCTTCGTAATAATACAGGTGGAGGAAAAGTTCAAGAGGAGCCTTGTTCCCCTATGACCTCCTTAGTCACAGAGAGGCAGCATCCAACTGGATGCTGGCATCCCATGTGACTTTGGTGGCATTCTTGGGTCAGGCAGAGTCTTTTTAGGCTCCTGGGTTTGGTGGGCATTTCATGTTTGGACAAAGTAGAGACAGGTCACCATCTGTCAGGGACAGTGCTTAGCACCAGGGAGAGGTTCCAGAAGAGTAGCGACAGTGGAGGGACATGCCATCCTTCCTTTAAGCCCCCCTTTTTGAGTGCGGAATGGCCAGGCCGCATTCCGCCCCTCGAGACACACTACGGCTACTCCTCATTGCTGTACATCCTGTGAGTGATTACTGAACTTCTATTTCAATACAGCTCTGTTTTCTGCAACCGAACTGCTGCCATACCACGCTGCACCTATAGACATGCTGAAGACTTACCGTATTAATGATTTTGCAGCTATTATATTCGTCTAAGAAATCACATGAAAATTCACATACGTCACAATTGTACACTGTGCACCCCAATGCCTTCTAAAAAAAATTAAATATTTCTACTGGTATTCTAAATACTAAAATAAATTTATAAAAAGAAAAAGTCTGCAAATATGTGCTTTGCAGTTTTATTATTTACACAAGGCTTACAGCATGTGACAACTTTGTGAAAAGGAATGCAAGTGTATAATTTCCAGCATGCCTTTGCTGTAATGCAATGTTTTCTTTTTTATTACATATCTTTACAGATGTTTATGTTTCTTTAAACTGTTTACTATAAGGGCAAGAAATGTGGTTTACTACAACTAAATGTTAATTGCATTATTAAACCTTTTTTTTTCTAACTATATCTTTTCACAGATAAGTGCAATCCAGAGTACTGCAATAAATGGACCATGAACTAGGACAGTATTGCAAGAATTAACCAGCTCTATCTCTTCTTCCATAGTAAACAAAGAAAACTGTGCTTGGTGCTGGAAAATATGTGTGACCTGTAAAGTTTATAAATTAGTGTACAAAATAACAATAAAATTTTTGTTCACAAGTGGATTTATAAATTATTCACAAGCGGACATATCACTTTTTCACAAGCAGACATATTATTTATTATAGCATTGGATTTCCTTTGACACTTTTAATGTTGTATATTTTTGATGTCAGCATAGCAGCACAAGACGGTGTCTTTATATCTTATTGGTGGTGTCCACTGCTTTAACATATTTATTGTGATCCAGTGCAGAAGGTGATATACCTCCAGCCATCAATGAATGCAAAACAAAAATTAAACTGCGAATGGGACTTCAAAGTGGTTCTAAAGGCAAAAAGTTGTTTTTATTTTATTTATTTTTTTTAACCTTAATGCAGTCCTGCATTAAATTAAAAAAAACCTTCATGTGTCTGTGCCTTCTTCCCCCACGCCTAAACACTTACCTGACACCATTCTCGATCCAACGCTGTTCTAACGGCAAACCCGCTCTCCTCTCTTCCTGCATTCTTGGACTTTACTGAGACAAGCAGGAGCCATTGGCTTTCTCTGTTGTCAGTCAAATCCCGTGAGGAGGGAGCAGGGGGCAGGGCCGCGCCAAACTGTTTTCATCTATGGACGCACACAGCTCTGCTCAGGATTGAGCTTGCACAAGTGCCCCATAGCAAGCAGCTTGCTACGGGGGCACACAGAGAAGAAGAGGAGCCTAGAGCACTGACGAGGGACCCCAGGAGTGGAGGTTTGGGGCCACTCTGTGCAATAGTATTGCACAGAGCAGGTCAGTATAACACGTTTGTTATTTTAACTCAATGAGGTACACCACCAACAAACACAATAGGGTAACTGCTTTCACTTGCAGAATATCTATATATAAACATGGCAGATAACAGACCCAATCATTTAACTCTACTATATGCGCAGGTTTCTTTTTTTTCTTTCTTTTTTTTTTTTTTAAGAGAGGCTTGGATGTACATTTTTAATGAAGATAAGCTGCAATACAGTATGTGCCCATATGTGGGCAATAACATCAGCCATATTTTATTAATATGAGAAAAAAGTCAATAAACATTAATAATAATAATAAAAAAGATAGATAGTCACTGACTATCCCTCACTGCTATGAACGGGTAGAACGTGTAACATGTTCCCGAAGGTAAACATATCCTTTCACCCTTGCACTGCCAGAGCCGTTTTATGCGTTTTTTGCACACATTTAAAAAATAATTTTAGGCCTGAAGATTACATAAAACCCTCAAAACATTAGATATTTTTTGAAAGCAGACAGTTTGTTATTGTCCTTGATGACACTCTGGGGGAGGGCAAAACGCGTCAACGTAATTTCTGGTATGCTGAACCAATGACACTACTTCCGGTTTCCGTGGAACGCACGCCCCCACTGCGAACCCGGAAACACGCTGATGCCTGTTTTTGCTTATTGTCTCGTGAGTGACACTTGTAACAGCGCAGTGTGTTTTTATAACGGCAGTACTTTACATGTATGTTTTTTCTTTTTGCCTCAATATATATGAATACCTTGGATTCCTCTGAGAACACCTTTGGATATTTATGCTATGCCTCCCTGTACCTCGAAGCCTGTTTTACCCCTGGACTGCAAAGCTGAGGGTCCACGAACTTTGATGAGTAGGGTCACAAGAGGGGAGATCATCTAATCAGAAGCACCCATCCAGTAACATTGATTACCATTGGAAGCACTTGGCACATTTTTAGAACATTTTCTTTATATGGTTTATTGTGTGATTTTTTAGCACTGTACCCTGACAGTGTTTATATGTAGATGTTGGTAGCACCTAGCACTATATATTTTTTTTTATTTCACAGTGTGTTATATTGTGTTATGCTAGCACTTTATTCCGTCAGCGCTGTTATCACTTATATACTTCAGACAGTTTTTTATGTCAGATGATATTGCCGAAAAGGTCTATGAAACGCAAAATTTTAGTAAGAAACACACTAAAGTTAATTTTAGGGCACAAAAATGCAATAAACTACCAATTTTTTGTAAGATATAAAGGTTGAGGTTGTACTGAGTAAATAGATATCCAACATGTCAAACCTTAAATTTGCGTACACCTGTGAAATGGAGACCAACTTCAGTATCCTATATTTTCTATAGTCGACACTTTAAAAGCCCCTATAGGTCAGTTTAGCTCTATGGAAATGGTCGGGTGTTAGAATTATTGCTCTTGCTCTGGCATGTGCAGCAATATGCAGAATGTGTATCACAATCAACAATTTCATGCGTAGATGAAAGAAACCCGGCAGCTTGATCTTCCGCAACCAAGAAATGTATTAATCCAGGTGTGATACGAAATAATGATGCAAACTAATGGTTTACAGGTGAGTCCACCCTAACCCGTAATACCACCACTGCGCTCTAAGAAATGGGAAAGAGTGATCCTATAGCTGCCACTTAAAAAAAGACAATGGGGTTGATTTACTATAGGCAACTCCACTTTGCACTACAAGTGCACTTGGAAGTGCAGTCGCTGTAGATCTGAGGGGAAGTTCTGAAATGAGGGGAAGCTCTGCTAATTTTATCATCCAATCATGTGCAAGCTAAAATGCTGTTTTTTATTTTCCTTGCATGTCTCCATCAGGTCTACAGCGACTGCACCTCTAAGTGCACTTGTAGGGCACTTGTAGTACAAAGTGGAGTTGCCTTTAGTAAATAATCCCCAATATGTGAACCGATATTCAAACCTCTTTAAATGTGAGAATGAAAAATGGCGCTACCGTGAAAAAAACAAATAATTTGAAATCTATGTGAAATAAAAGAGAACAAAATCTCAATAAAAGTGGAATGAAATAAAATAAAATATCAAATGTGTTTGAACAACTATATAACACCCAGTAACAAGTGTAAAATATAGGTGACACATCTCAAAAAATAATGAGTGAATAATAAAAATGCATGAGGACAGTCCATACACAATGTAAGGAACCAGCAACAAATAAACCTTGTGAGATAAAAGTGTCACTTCTTAAAAACAAATGAATATAAAATAACAGTCCATATGTGACATGGAGAAAACAAATGAAATACACCTCGTGACATAAGTGCAAGGTGTATGTCACTTATCCAGGGATGATAATGGAAGAAAACAGTCCATATACAGTGTGAACAAACGTCCAAAAAGTGATGAGATATCCGGTATGAAAAACAAAATGTGAATCTTGTGATTATCCACTTTTTGGATGTTTGTTCACATTGCATATGGACTGTTTTCTTCCATTATCATCCCTGGATAAGGCACTGACAGGCTGACCCCCCACCCCTTCACCTTCTGTGGCAATGCTGGCAGCACACATATGTTGTCTATTTCCCAAAGACAACTTCTGGATATGACGCTGAGCGCGTGCATTCTTCTTTGGTCGACCATGGCGAGGCCTGTTCTGAGTGGAACCTGTCCTGTTAAACTGCTGTATGGTCTTGGCGAATATGCTGCAGCTCAGTTTCTGGGTCTTGGCAATGTTCTTATAGCCTAGGCCATCTTTATGTAGAGCAATAATTCTTTTTTCAGATCCTCAGAGAGTTCTTTGCCATGAGATGCCATGTTGAACTTCCAGTGACCAGTATGAGAGAGTGAGAGCGATAACACCAAATTTAACACACCTGCTTCCTATTGACACCTGTAACACTAACGAGTCACAAGACATCGGGGAGTGAAAATGGCTAACTGGGCCCAATTTGGACATTTTCACTTAGGAGTGTACTCACTTTTGTTGTCAGTGGTTTAGACATTAATGGCTGTATGTTGAGTTTTTTTGAGGGGACAGTAAATTTACACTGTTATACAAGCTGTACAATCACTACTTTACATTGTAGCAAAGTGTAATTTCTTCAGTGTTGTCATATGAAAAGATATAATAAAATATTTACAAAAATGTGAGGGGTGTACTCACTTTTGTGAGATACTGTGTATATATATATATATATATATATATATATATATATATATATTAGAAGGCCAGTATGGTAGGGGAGGAGCCCGGAGGGTATTTAAGCTAACCATAAGCTAACCACTCGCCTTTGCTCCTTGTCGGTTCCAGTGCATGATACTACACGTCTCTAGGCCGACTCTTCCCAGCTCGCCTCGTGTTCATGAGTCTGTGTGTCCGATTACAAATGTCTTGCAGCTTCTCTGTTCGTGGTCTTTGTCGGCGGTTCTTGCTCACGCCTGCAGTTAGGGTTCGTAGCTTTTCATTCATAAGCAATTTTACAATTAATTTTGTTTCCTATCCTGCATCCCTTTCGTACTTAGCTGCCTTCGAGTTGTTGTCGGTCATGTTCCGACATCATTTGGCACAGCTATAGTAGATTCGCATATTCCCTCGGCCTAGCTTGTAATCCCGTCTATAAACATACGATGCATTTGTAGATCCAAGCCTCCGAGCCACTGTTTATATATGTATGTATTGTTTATATATGTAAGGTTACATAAACCATTGAACATACACATTGAACAGAGCATTATGATCTATAACAGGGAGAACAGTCATTCATAAATTCAAAGTTATATTGCATCCCCATATGTTGGGGTGATCTATGTGTGCTTGAACAGCTCTTTTGCATGTTTCTAGTTTAGACCAGTTGGGGTTGTGGATCTGTAAGGGTTTCCATGTCCTATTCGTCTTGTCTAGTGAAACTGTGTTCAGAGGTGTGTCTGTCACGAGTCATGGTGTGTGATTATGTGTAACCCCCCTGGGGATATTCGGGGATTTTCTCCACTTAGAAGGTTGTCCTGTGTATCACGGGATGTGTTGGTAGTGGAATAATAGCTTGGGTTATTGCATATATGGAGTGTTTTGTCATTGGTATCCAGTTCAATTTGCTGATAGCAGGTTTATCGGGGGGGGGGGGGGGTAAGTCTTTTTTTTTTTTTTTAAATTAAAAGGTTTGTATTGCTCAAGAAACACAAAGCAAATCCAAATAGATATCGCATTACACTTCATTTTGTCAGTGAAGAATCAGTTACATAACCCTTAGTCATGCCCTTCAATAAACAGATAACTATGAGTAGACATTGCATGGCACATACGGTATTTAATTCTATTTGGTGATACACTGCAAACTCTTACCATTGTACTGACAACTCTAACATCCCTTGTGTATCAAGCCATGCGACCCATAACCTGTCAAATTTCCCAGGATTTCCCCTATGTTGATATATGTATTTTTCCATGATAAGAGTATTACCCATATGTTGAATCCAGGATTTAACCGATGGCAGGGTGCCAGATTTCCAGCTCATAAGTATTATTTTCCTGGCTTGAAACAATGCTCTGGCGAAGGCCATCCTTGTAATTTCCTCTGGGATTGCCTTCTCCAGTATACCTAGAAGGCAACCTAGTGGATCTAGGGGGGACCTTTGTTTGGAATACCCCCGTCCAGTATCTATGGAGTTTGGAGCAACATCAGAGGAGATGTATCAGGTCATCCGGCACTATTTTACACTTGCCACATAGCGAGTCGGGTAATATGCCCATTTTATGGAGTTTTACTGGGGTATAGGGTGCTCTCATCAGGATATATAATTGAGATACTTTTTGTGATATGTTCAGCGAACAAGTGTTAACAGCCTCTTCCCACTGCTCTCCTGTTATAGGGACAAGTAGGCCTCCCACTGGGTCGCTGCTTTCATAGGGTATCCCTCCAAGAATGCAGATAGGAGCATAAGATAGCATTGGGATATTTTAACCTTTGTGTCTTTTGCGTTTTGCAGTATGTGGAAAACAGGGGTGGGGGATTGTACCCATTCTACTGCGATACCTTGCGCTTTGACAGCATACTGTAGTTGTAAGTAGTAGAATAGCATGCTGGAAGGTAGTCCATATTTAAATTGCAGGTCTGCGAAAGAGAGCAGTCCTCCATTATGAAAGACATGCCTGAGGTGAGTTATTCCCATGGGGCGCCACCTTCGTCCCTGTTGGAGTTTGGCCAGTTCCTCATATGATTTATTCCCCCAAATTGGGGTATAAAATGTATACCCTGTTACTTGCTGCAATTGTTTGACCTTATTCCACACCTTCTGAAGGAGTGTGTAGGTGGGCATTTGTTTGTTGGGCCATTGAAACAGCTGTGCTTCCAGGCCCTCCAGTACAGACTCCACCTCTGTGCCAACTAGCAGGAGTTTAGCTGATGAACCTGCCGGTCTGGGAGCCATAGCTCTGATTAGGTGCTGCAGCTGTGCAGCCAAATAGTATATCCAAGGGTTGGGGAGTGCCAGACCACCCCCTTTCTTCAGATATTGCAGCTGCTCCAATTTGATCCTGGGGAGATTGTTATGCCATAACAATAATCTGAATAGGGAGTGTGTGGAAAAATATTTTCATTGGAATAACCACCGGCGTGTTGTGGAGCAGGTACAGAAATTGGGGCATAAGAATCATCTTAGTAAGGTTTGTTTTCCCTGATAAGGACATTTTAAGTCAGTTCCATATATTTATTTTGTCAATGTAACGAGTCAGTAGGGGTATATGTTTAGCCTATAATAATCAGTCAGTTTGGGGGATATGTAAATGCCTAAGTATTTAAAGGAAGTCACTATAGGGATAGGGCAAGGAAGCTCTGCACTCAACCCAGGTGCCTCATCCAGAAACATCAGTGCGGATTTAGATCAGTTAATGGTAAGGCCTGAGTAGTGGCCAAAATCAGAGAATGCCATGAGCTACTTGGTAGGCATGCGTTTTCTCCAGGTGACAGATTGTCAAATACTGAAAGTGTCCAGCTCAGCTGAAAAAGGCAGTGAAGTGTTGGTTTCAGAGCAAAGCACAACTGCGCAACATAGGTAAGTGTAGAGAACAGTACATATCTGGTCTGCCGTGCAGCCGTTGCCTTGTATGGGGTGGGAGCAAGCCTTCTCCTTTTCCCCACAGGCCAGTAACTGGTAGAAAAACATGTGTAGACTTGAAGTGTCAGCAGACATACCGACCGTGCCAGAGTGGGTCTCCAGATGACAGTCTCCCCTGTTGGCGTCACGACGTCTCCGGAGGTCCTGTTAATTGTGGTCCAGCTGCATAGGCTGATTCAAAGAAAGTAGACTACCCTCTGGCGGTGACACGCAGTTTGGCCGGAAACAGCATCGCATACATTACTTGGATTTTTTGTAGGAGCTTCTTCAACTCAGCAAATTTAGCTCTCTTTCGTGGCATCTCAACCAAGAAATCAGGATAGAATGAGACTTTAGTCCCATTAAAATGAACAGAGCCTGTCTCCCTTGCCAATCTGATTATGATCTCACGGTCTTTATAATTCAAGAGGCGGGCCAACATGGATCTCGTGGGTTACCAGGTGGAAGGAGCCGAGGTGGCGTGCGGTGGACCCACTCGACCACAAACAGTGAGGGAAAGGCCTCTTTGTCAAATATATCTTGCAGCCATTGCTCTGTAAATGCTGTGGGGTCCCAGCCCTCAACTTTTTCTGGGAGCCCCACTATGCGGACATTGTTCCACCTCAGACGTTTCTCAATGTCATCTGTTTTGGCATTGGCCTGTGCTGCTTGTTGTATCGCTGACCTGACCTGGTATCTCTGGTGAGTGGAAGCAGCTGATCTTATACGTCACCACTTCAGCCTTCCACCGCAGTTGTTCTCTCTCTCTTATCTTCTGGAGGTCCTGTCGCATAAAGGACACTATTTCTGTGAGACCCCGAAACTGCTCTTTCAGGCCATCTACTGAGGCCGTGCTGGACTGCACGTAGGATTTCAGTGAGTGTGGGTTGCTGTGTCTCATCCAGCAGTGTGTCAAACAGATCAGGAGTAGGGACAGGGGAACTATCCAGAGGCAGTGTGTCATCTAATGCTGAGATGCTGGCCGTCTGGCTCCTGTGCTGGGGTCTGTGCTTGCATGGGAGCAGAGCAGCCTATCCCCTGTAGCTTCTGGGTGTAATAAAGCATGTCTCTGTGCTGCTCCTTCCCCTGTAACTTGTGAGCCTCGAGGGACATACCGCCGACCTCCTATTTATCGGCGCCACGCGCTGTTTTCTGAGGCTGTGGAGGGCAGACACCATCTTGGGCCCCCATGGCTGCCATGGCCGTGTTTCTTTTTCTCCTTTACAGGTCATTAGGGATGAGCTTCGTGTTCGAGTCGAACCCATGTTCGACTCGAACATCGGCTGTTCGCCCGTTCGCCGAATTGCGAACGATATGGGCCGTTCGCGCCAAATTCGTGTGGCGCGTCACGGCCCATAATTCACTGCGGCATGGCAGTGCATTGCTTGCTGATGATTGGCCAAGCATGCACTATGACCCGCATGCTTGGCCAATCACAGCGCCGCCTGAACAGAGAGCCATAATTGGCCAAAGCCAAGGAGGCTTTGGCCAATTATGGCTCAGGGGATTTAGTACACGCCCCACACTATATAAGGCCGCCTGCACGGCAGCCCTGTGTAGTGTGTGTTCCGGCGTTCATTGAGAGAGAGAGAGAGACAGACAGTGTCATTTGATTTGAGTTAGATAGATTAGGCAGAACAGTCAGTCAGTTAGCTGCACTTACAGTGTATTGTGTATATATATGCATCCCAGGTGTTGCATATATATATATATACACTGTATTCAGTTTAGCTAGATCCGTTCCTGTTATCTTCTAGACTATTTACATTTAGTGCAGTGCGTCCTGCTCACAGTGTTCAGCTAGATCCGTTCCTGTTATCTTCCTACTGACAGGCAGGCTTGTCTGGTTACAGTATATAAAGCTACCTGAAGAAAATTACTGGTGTTCTATTTGATCCTATTAGTACCACGGTCAGGCAGCTAGACTATTTACATTTAGTACAGTGCGTCTTGCTCACAGTGTTCAGCTAGATCCGTTCCTGTTATCTTCCTACTGACAGGCAGGCTTGTCTGGTTACAGTATATAAAGCTACCTGAAGAAAATTACTGGTGTTCTATTTGATCCTATTAGTACCACGGTCAGGCAGCTAGACTATTTACATTTAGTACAGTGCGTCCTGCTCACAGTGTTCAGCTAGATCCGTTCCTGTTATCTTCCTACTGACAGGCAGGCTTGTCTGGTTACAGTATATAAAGCTACCTGAAGAAAATTACTGGTGTTCTATTTGATCCTATTAGTACCACGGTCAGGCAGCTAGACTATTTACATTTAGTACAGTGCGTCCTGCTCACAGTGTTCAGCTAGATCCGTTCCTGTTATCTTCCTACTGACAGGCAGGCTTGTCTGGTTACAGTATATAAAGCTACCTGAAGAAAATTACTGGTGTTCTATTTGATCCTATTAGTACCACGGTCAGGCAGCTAGACTATTTACATTTAGTACAGTGCGTCCTGCTCACAGTGTTCAGCTAGATCCGTTCCTGTTATCTTCCTACTGACAGGCAGGCTTGTCTGGTTACAGTATATAAAGCTACCTGAAGAAAATTACTGGTGTTCTATCCCAGCTTAGTGCAGCTACAGGCCATTAGTATGTCTGGAAGGCCAAGAAGGAGAGGCAGACAGTCACAAGCCAATAAGAGAGGGCAAGCAAGCTCTGTGTCTAGTGCTGGTCGTGGAGACGGTGCATCCTCATCAGCACGTGGCCATGGGACACGCTGGGCCTTTTTTTCGGCAGCTGGCCGTGTTGAGCCGCAACATGCGGAAGACTTGGTCGAGTGGATGACCAAGCCGTCCTCATCCTCCTCATCCTCTCTCACCCATGCCCAGGGTGCTTTGTCTGGCAAAGCAGCGGCCTCTTCCCTCAGCTCAATGTCATCAGTGACTCCTTCCCTAGCTCCACCATGTCCTCATGAGGATTCCCTCGAACTGTTTGACCACAGTGTTGGGTACATGCTCCAGGAGGATGCCCAGCGTTTGGAAGGCTCTGATGATGATACTGAGCTCGATGAAGGCAGTAACATGAGCACGGACAGAGGGGGTGCCCAAGAAGGACAGCAATCTGGCAGTCATGCTCCCCCTGCTGCAGCATACTGCCAGGTTTGCTCCAGTGATGAGGAGGGAGGGGATGATGAGGTCACTGACTCAACGTGGGTGCCTGATAGGAGAGAGGAGGAGGAGGAGGAGGCGGCACATCACCAACGAGGCAGGATGCCCTCCAGGGGCCAGCCTAAGGGCAGCACATTGACTGCATCACACCCCAAAGCTCCACATGTGCAGGGCGCTGCAGTCTCTGCGCGTTATTCAAAAAGTTCTTTGGTGTGGGCCTTTTTTGAGACGAGTGCATCAGATCGCACCGCTGCTATTTGCAACATATGTCTCAAGCGTATCTCACGTGGCCAAAACATCTCCCGCTTGGGTACCACATGCTTGACCAGACATATGTTGACCTGCCATGCAGTTCGTTGGCAAGCGTATCTAAAAGACCCACACCAAAGAACAAAGAGGATCTCTCCTTGCTCCTCATCAGCTGAGATTTCCAACCCCACTAGACCTCCAGTCCTCTCTGAGACCTGCAGTGAGAGGAATGAAGGTGTAGAATTAGGTGTGTCACAGCCAAGTACTTGTGGGCAATCTGCTTTTGGTACACCGACGTCAGATTGTACCAGGCAAATTTCCCTGCCCCAGCTGCTGCACCGCCGAAAGAAGTTTGCTCCCAGCCATCCACATGCCCAGCGGTTGAATGCTAGCTTGGCAAAATTGCTAGCACTTCAACTGCTGCCTTTTCAGTTGGTAGACTCTGCCCCCTTCCGTGAGTTTGTGGAATGTGCGGTTCCTCAGTGGCAGGTACCCAAACGCCACTTTTTCTCACGGAAGGCGATTCCGGCTCTCTACCGGCATGTGGAAGGCAATGTCCATGCCTCGCTGGACAGGGCGGTCAGCGGTAAGGTGCATATTACCGCTGACTCATGGTCCAGCAGGCATGGACAGGGACGTTACCTAAGTTTCACGGCACATTGGGTGACTCTGCTGGCAGCTGGGAAGGATGCAGGACAAGGTGCAGTAGTGTTGGAGGTTGTTCCGCCACCACGCCTCCAAAATGCTGATTGTGACACACCTCTCTCCTCCACCCCCTCCTCTTCTTCTTCCTCCATGGCCTCTTCCTCGGAACCAGCGGTGCTCCGTAGTCGTTCAAGGGGCTACGCAAGTACGCAGGCCAAAAGATGCCATGCGGTGCTTGAGCTGGTGTGCTTGGGGGACAGGAGCCACACTGGGGCAGAGGTTCTGTCAGCTCTGCAGGGGCAGGTTCAGAGGTGGTTGACGCCACGCCAACTTAAGGCAGGAATGGTGGTTTGCGACAATGGCACCAACCTCCTCTCTGCCCTCCGACAGGGACAAATGACCCATGTGCCCTGTTTGGCTCACGTCCTTAACTTGGTGGTGCAGCGGTTCTTGGGCAGGTACCCGGGCTTACAGGATGTCCTGAGGCAGGCCAGGAAAGTCTGTGTGCATTTCCGCCGGTCATATAATGCCAGTGCTCGGCTGACGGACCTCCAAAAGGAGTTTAACCTGCCCAAGAACCGCCTAATCTGTGACATGCCCACCAGGTGGAACTCAACGTTGGCCATGCTGCAGCGGCTGCACACTCAGCAGAGGGCCATCAATGAGTACCTGTGCGACTATGGCACCAGGACAGGGTCAGGGGAGCTTGGTTTTTTTTCCCCACGCCAGTGGGCCATGATCAGGGATGCATGCACTGTCCTGTCACCATTCGAGGAGGCCACGAGGATGGTGAGCAGTGACAGTGCATGCATCAGTGACACTGTCCCCCTTGTCCACCTGTTGGAGCACACGCTGCGTGGAATAATGGACAGGGCACTTGAGGCAGAACAGAGGCAGGAAGAGGAGGACTTCCTTAGCTCTCAAGGCCCCCTTTATCCAGACAGTGTTCCTGCGTGCCCGCCGATCACACAGGAAGAGGACGAGGAGGAGGAGGAGGAGGAAGATTGTGTCAGTATGGAGGTGGAGCCTGGCACTCAGCATCAGCAGCAGTCTTTAAGGGATCAGTCCCAAGAAACACATGGACTTGTACGTGGCTGGGAGGAGGTGGCTGCGGACGTTGTCGTCCTTAGTGACCCAGAGGACTCCGGACCGAATGCCTCAGCAAACCTACGCTGCATGGCCTCCCTGATCCTGCAAAGCCTGCATAAGGATCCTCGTATTCGTGGTATCAAGGAGAAGGACCAATACTGGCTGGCAACCCTCCTTGATCCACGTTACAAGGGTAAGGTTGCGGACCTTATCTTGCCATCGCAGAGGGAGCAGAGGATGAAACATCTTCGAGAGGCCTTGCAGAAAGGTCTGTGCAATGCGTTCCCAGAGACTGGGAGGTTACAAACTCCTGTTTCTGGACAACGTGTTGCTGAGGCTTCGGTCAGTCAAAGAAGGAGCGGTGGAGAAGGTGGCCGTCTGACCGATGCGTTCAGACAATTTTTTGGTCCGCAGCCCCAAGGTATGATCGGTTCCAGCAACCATCGCCAGCGTCTGTTTTACATGGTGCAGGAATACCTAGGGGCAAGATCAGACTTGGACACCTTTCCCACCGAAAATCCTCTGGGTTACTGGGTCTTGAGGATGGATCACTGGCCAGAGCTTGCACAGTATGCAATTGAGCTACTGGCCTGTCCTGCATCCAGCGTTCTTTCGGAACGCACATTCAGTGCTGCTGGAGGCATGGTAACCGATCACAGGGTGCGTCTGTCCACCGACTCGGTCGATCGGCTGACCTTCATAAAAATGAATGAGTCTTGGATCACCACCAGCTACCAAGCACCTGATGCTGATGTAACCGAATAATTTTTTTTGAAATCTCAGATCCCTTCAAAGACTGCCTATGCTGATGCTGAGTGACTATCCCTGAGTAATTATCCTCTTCCTCCTCAATCATCACGCTGATAGCTTGTAAGAACATTTTTGGTTCTGGGCGCCACCACCAGTGCCTAAGGCACAATTTTTCAGCCCCTGTTTAACAGGGGCGTGTTAATTACAATTTTTGATGTAATACTTTGCAGCAGGGCTCGTTCCTGCATTCCAACTAGAGTGTCTGTGAGGGGTTGTAGTGTTGTGGCACCAGCACCAGTGCCTAAGGCCCAATTTTTCTGCCCCTGTCTAACAGGGGCGTGTAATTACAATTTTTGATGCAATACTTTGCAGCAGGGCTCGTTCCTGCGTTCCAACTAGAGTGTCTGTGAGGGGTTGCAGTGTTGTGGCACCAGCACCAGTGCCTAAGGCCCAATTTTTCTGCCCCTGTCTAACAGGGGCGTGTAATTACAATTTTTGATGCAATACTTTGCAGCAGGGCTCGTTCCTGCGTTCCAACTAGAGTGTCTGTGAGGGGTTGCAGTGTTGTGGCACCAGCACCAGTGCCTAAGGCCCAATTTTTCTGCCCCTGTCTAACAGGGGCGTGTAATTACAATTTTTGATGCAATACTTTGCAGCAGGGCTCGTTCCTGCGTTCCAACTAGAGTGTCTGTAAGGGGTTGCAGTGTTGTGGCACCAGCACCAGTGCCTAAGCCTTAATTTTCAGGTCCTGTTCGACAGGGGCATGTAATTACAATTCTTGATCTAATATTTCACAGCAGGGCCCTGTGAGGGCTTACAGTGTTGTGGCCACAGCAACACCTAAGGCCCAAATTTCTGCTGAGTATATAGGGCAGGACCCTACTTTCAAACATCTAACTTACAAACGACTCCTACTTGCAAACGGAAGGAGACAACAGGAAGTGAGATGAAATCTACCCCTAGGAAGGGAAATTCTCTCCTGTAAGAGTTAATATGGGAAAACAATTTCTCCTTTCCACTGATGCTTTCCAATCCTTGTTCCACAAAAAACCCAAATTTTCAAAAAACATTTTTCATTGGGACAAAAAGTGAGGTGAAATCTTCTGAAGAGGAGGAAAGACAGCAAAACAAATGTCACAGGGGTGATAACCCTTCCCTATGTTTTCCAAAAAGCTTAAAAAAGATTTTTTGGCTGGAGCTAAACGCTTTAAAAATTTACCCGTTCAAAATTACAAAGAGATTCTACTTAACAACAAACCTACAGTCCCTGTCTTGTTTGCACCGCCTGTATACTGCTGTTCAGAGTATATAGGGCCTTTCCTTATTTTAATTTGGGTGTCGGGGTTCCCCTTAATATCCATACAAGACCCAAAGGGCCTGGTAATGGACTGGGGGGTACCCATGCCGTTTGTCTCACTGATTTTCATCCATATTGCCATGACCCGACATGACATTAAACCCGCAAGCAGTTTTAAATGAGATTTTTTCCTTTAAAAATGACATTTGGTGCAGGGACTGTTCTAAACACGGGAAACACAAGCCATATTTAAAGGAATATTTCACTTTTTTTTTTTTACTTTAAGCATCATTAAAATCAATGCTCCCGAAAAAACGGCCGTTTTTAAAAGTTTTTTTTGCATTGATACATGTCCCCTGGGGTAGGACCCGGGTCCCCAAAACCTTTTTAGGACAATACCATGCAAATTAGCCTTTAAAATGAGCACTTTTGATTTCGAACGTTCGAGTCCCATAGACGTCAATGGGGTTCTAACGTTCGTGCGAACTTTCGGTCCGTTCGCAGGTTCTGGTGCGAACCGAACCGGGGGGTGTTCGGCTCATCCCTACAGGTCATCATGGGCCCCGTGAAGCACTGGAAACCCTCCCGGATCACCTCGGGAACCGTAGCAGGTGGATTGGGTCAGTGTCAGTCCGGATCGTCAGCGGGAACAGGATCAAAGTAGGATATGCAGTGAGAGCTCCGTGTAATGCGTCCGCTCACATGCCCATGCAGGCCACGCCCCAGGATTCACTGTCTATGGGGTTGCCATCTCATCCATTTTGAGATGAGCATGTATTGTTTGCATGGGTTCTGTGACTGATTGAGGTGGTAATTAGTCCCACCTGGTGCCTTGCCTGCACCTTGATTAGCCTAGGGGGCTGGGTGGTTGGTATGTGTTCAGTTTTAGAATAAGGGGTGGCAAACACTTTGCAACCGATTCGAATCGGATTCACTTCATACTTTTATTTAATTTTATTTACCCTACTACTGATTCATATCAGGTATATTGCACACCTACCACAGTCCAGTTAAAATCTAGTTGCGTCGGCGGCACAACAGTTCACTTCAGGCACGTTGCACACTGATTCGTATCAGTTTGTGACGTTACCCTACCTACCAATTTGAATCGGTTCATATCCTACCCTCTGACCGGTTCACATTGGTCCACTTTATTTATCCTGGTTATGTCCTTTACCCTAACTGCAGTCCTACCCCCACAACCGATTTGCATCGGCTCCATTTTTATACTCACCTTAGTCCGAATCATATCTAGTCGCATCAGCAGCACAACGATTCGTTTTGGACACACCACACACCGATTTGTGTTATGCTGTGTACACACGACTGGACTTTCGACGGACTGAATCACGTCGGACTTTTTGACGGACTTCCGTCAAATCGGACTTGTCTACACACAATCACACCAAAGTCCGATGGATTCGACCGTGATGACGTAAGACCGGACTAGAATAAGAAAGTTCATAGCCAGTAGCCAATAGCTGCCCTAACGTAAGTTTTCGTCCGTCGGACTAGCATACAGACAAATGGATTTTTCGACCAGACTCGAGTCCGTCGGAAAGATTTGAAACATGTTCTAAATCTAAAGTCCGTCTGATTTTCAACAGAAAAGGTCCGCTGCAGATCCGATGAAGCCCACACATGGACAAATTGTCCGACGGATTTGTTCTGTCGGACAAGTTTGGTCGAAGAGTCCAGCCATGTGTGCACGGCATTAGGTTCCATACCCTACCTTACAACCGATTTGTATCGGCTTGAAACTTTCATACTTGTCACAGTCTGATTCGAACCTAGTCATGTTGGCAGCACAACGGTTCACTTCAGGACACATTGCACACCGACTCGTATCAGTCGTGTCATTTACCCTACCTACCGACTCGCATCTGTTCATATCCTGCCCTCCAACCGATTTACTGGTCCACAGCATTATCCTGGTTATGTCATTACCCTAACTACTGTCCTACCCCACAACCAATTTGCATCAGTTCCATTTTTTTCATACTGACCATAGTCCAATTTGAATCTAGTCGCATCAGCATCGCAACTATTCGTATTGAATGCACTGCTCGCTCGGATTGTATGGCCTACCCTACATCCAGTTAGGCTCGCAGTTCATTCCCAAAAAAGCAATGCAATCTTCTTACAGTCACCATACTACACATCTTCCAGACACACCCTCTTGCAATCGCTGCAAGCTCGCATCCAAACATAGCCTCTTGCAATCGCTGCAAACACGCATCCAAACTCAACCTCTTGCAATCGCTGCAAGCACGCATCCAAACACAACCTCTTGCAATCGCTGCAAGCACGCATCCAAACACAACCTCTTGCAATCGCTGCAAGCACGCATCCAAAACACAACCTCTTGCAATCGCTGCAAGCATGCATCCAAGCACAGCCTCTTGCAATCACTGCAAGCACAGGCCCAGTGGCACACAATCAGCCACACATCATTTTTTAGTGGCACTTAATCGTCTCGTCTCGTCTCCAGTGGCATATTCATACGAGCCACTCATTGTTATCTCTGTCATTTTTCCCTTAGGTCAGTCTAGTTCAGCTTCCACTCTGCACCAGGTTGGACGTGGTTTCCTAAAAATAAAAAGGAATTATATATATATATATATATATATATATATATATATATATATATACACACACATATAGGTATTGCATTTTGTGGCATGACGGGGTGGGACAGCTCATTTTGCGGTATAAAGAATATATACATGTCACACTTATGTCACCCTCACCTCAGGTTTTTCCGGTCAACCGAGTTTGATCCTTACCAGGTCCTCGCTACTAGGGAGTCAGTCAAGTGTGTAGTTCACGGGTTCCTCTGTCACTTTATCTTGCAGCACCCTTTCACTATACGTTGACTTCACATACACGATTCGAATTGTTCATTGGGTGTTAGTTACTGTCACATGTGTCTCTGCTTAACACTCTGCTTTCGAAGGGTGACCCTTCACCTACGCAGACAAGGTCACTAATACGTTCAGCTTGGCACAGCACTGAATGGAGGGATTCTTGTTACTTCGCCACCATGTTGACCGTTGGGTCCAAAAGCAGCCTGTAGCCGTTTGATGTATTCGCCCAGTCCCTTACATGGATCCTGTCGCACCAGGGCCAGGGTCAGATGGTCATCCATTACCTCAATGATTTTCTACTCATCCAATAGCCAGGCATACTCCCGGCAGACCTAGACAGGTTAAGAGTGGTATTTTACAAATTCAACATGCCATAGCCGAACACAAGGTGAAGGGACCAGCACACTCCATTGCCTTCATAGGCATCACTTTGAATATGCGAGCCATGCAGGCCAGCCTGCCTCCTGGCAAACTAGCCCGTATCACGACGGTCGTCCATGACTTTACCCTGTTACCAGGGTGTACTAAGAGGCAGCTGCAGTCCTTGTCAAGGATGCTCAATTTGCCATGAAGATTATTCCTCAGGGGCGGTCGTTCATCTTACGGCTCTGGGACTTTTGTCGCTCAAGTACAAGACCCCGACCAAGTTCTCAGGTTAGACCCAGCAATGATAGTGGACTTAGCAATATGTGATGAGTTCCTCACCAGCTGGAGCAGCATGTCGATGTTTGTTCCATCAGTGTCAGCTCAGTTGCCACACGTAGTCACAGATGCTGCAGCCTCCACAGGCTTTGCTGCAATTTTTGGCCATCACTGGTTCGCCAGTCCTTGGCCTCCAGAAATCTGCCTAAATTCCTGCTTTAACTCAATCTTCATCATTTTTCAAGCTATATCTCATCATGGCAGCTGCCCTAGTCTGGGGTCACACATTGACAGGTGTAACGGTGCTCTTCACCATAGACTACCAGGCTATGGCCGACATCATCTAGAAAGTGGGAACGCGGAACTGACCCAACGACTACTCCTATCCCGCCTTGGTCACAATGAATTATGGGTTGAAGCCACACCTTAGCAACACTACCCAGCTCATCAATCACTCGTTGTCCCGCAACACTCTAAAGGCTTATCGCACGGCCTAGAACACCTACTGCAGGTTCTAGCCACTTGTCCCAGAACCACGGCAGATGACATTAGACAAGTCCTAGCCTTTATATCGTATTGCCACACGCAGCTAGCACTTGCTCATAACACTATCAGGCTACACCCAGCCGGCATTCAGCATTTCCTGTCCGTACGGGGGGTCCATCTGTGTTCTTGGCCCATACAGTAAGGTCCCTCCTATGTGCCATCCAGAATCAGCAGCCCGCAGCCAACGGCAAATGCTTGCTCATCATGAGTGCTATCTTTGGGGGCATGTCCGAAATCCTCACGCATTCCCCTTTGGGGTCCTGCCCAGCCTAGTCATTCAGGCAGCCATCTACCTTGCTTTCTATGGCTTCCTATGGCCTAGCAAGTTCACCTCTGGTAGTATCAGCAGTCCGATACTGTACAGACACCTCTTGACTCGCTTCCCAAACCACTATGTCCTTCATCTCGCGGTCTCCAAAACGCAACAAACCGGACCCGGAGTGCATATCAACTTCTTTCAAACCAGCAACGCCTGGTGTCCAGTAACAATCCTTGACCGTGTGCTCTCTCACCTACCCAGCCAGTCAGTCTCCAGCCCGTTACTGCCTTTTCCGGTCAAACCCCTGAATCGCAGTCAGTTTATTAAACATGTTAAGGTCCTACTGATCAACTTAGGCCTAGGCCCCGGGCGGTATTCTGGACATTCCTTTCTGATTGGCACAGCCTCAGCAGCATCTCAGCATGGAGTACCAGACCATGTGATCAAGAAGCTCGGCAGATGGAAGTCCGCCTGCTTCGCCAGATATATTCCAAACCCTCAAGTCGAGATAGCTCTCGCCTTCTCCAGGCTCACCCAATGAGATTAGAACCAATAAAGATACTTCCCTACCTGGTTATTTTTGGCCCCTTTTCTTGCCATACCTACCAGACGACCAAAAGCCACACCTCAGGTCTATTTATGTTGTGAGTCTTGTCGCGTGTTTATGTGATCCACATCTGTCTCAGTCATAGGACCATGACCATAAATTAGAAGGCCAGTATGGTGAGCTGAATTTATGGGAGGAGCCCGGAGGGTATTTAAGCTAACCACTCACCTTTGCTCCTTGTTCAAGTGCGTGGTACCCTCCCTCCCATTCCCCCTTTTTAAAGAACTTCTCGGCACATTCTTCTCCACAATCATCCATTAATTATCTTGGGTATGGCCCCTATTCTTGCCATACCTACCAGATGACCAAAAGCCACACCTCAGGTCTATTTGTGAGTCTTGTCGCGTGTTTATGTGATCCACATCTGTCTCGGTCTTAGGGTCATGACCATAAATATATATATATATATATATAAAAATATATATATATATATATATATATATATATATATATATATATATATATATATACACACACAGTGGGGGCGGAAAGTATTGAGACCCCCTTAAATTTTTCAATCTTTGTTATATTGCAGCCATTTGCTAAAATAGTTTAAGTTCATTTTTTTTCCTCATTAATGTACACACGGCACCCCATAGTGCCAGAAAAACACAGAATTGTTGACATTTGTGCAGATTTATTAAAAAAGAAAAACTGAAATATCACATGGTCCTAAGTATTCAGACCCTTTGTTGTGACGCTCATATATTTAACTCAGGTGCTGTCCATTTCTTCTGATCATTCGTTATTTTAGCTGTGTGCTTAGAGTCATTGTCTTGTTGGAAGGTAAACCTTCGGCCCAGGCTGAGGTCCTGAGCACTCTGGAGAAGGTTTTCGTCCAGGATATCCCTGTACTTGGCCGCATTCATCTTTCCCTTGATTGCAACCAGTCGTCCTGTCCCTGCAGCTGAAAAACCCCACAGCATGATGCTGCCACCACCATGCTTCACTCTTGGGACTGTATTGGACAGGTGATGAGCAGTGTCTGGTTTTCTCCACACATACCGCTTAGAATTAAGGCCAAAAAGTTCTATCTTGGTCTCATCAGACCAGAGAATCTTATTTCTCACCATCTTGAAGTCCTTCGGGTTTTTTTTATCAAACTCCATGCAGGCTTTCATGTGTCTTGCACTGAGGAGAGGCTTTCGTCGGGCTACTATGCCATACAGCCCGGACTGGTGGAGGGCTGCAGTGATGGTTGACTTTCTATAACTGTGACAGACCTAGCCAGGAGAGAGACTTTTGGAGGGGACTGTATGCTAGCCTCTTGCCGATCGATCGCGGGCCCTTGCATTTGGGGGAACGGTGCTCTTTGTGAGCTGTATGCCTGCGGACCCTTGAGGTGGTATTACTGTGGATTCGGGTCCTGGTCCCCCAGGACACACAGACTCTGGGGACCCTGGATTTGCCATATTGGAATAGTGACTGATTCATACCATTGGGACTCCTACTGTTAAATGCTGGGACAGATACTGCTAGGAGATGCTGATGTAAATTCCAGCACCTGTCTGTCTGTTGCCTGCTAGAATGCGTATTGTAAATAAGTCTCTAGTATGGGATCTAAGAGTCATTAGATCCCCATTGTTGTTTGTGTTTAATTAACTCTACTAGTGTGATAATGTTGATTGGAGTTTCTGAACTACAAGATGGCCAGTCTGGCCTAAAGGTCATGTCTGAGTCATCTAGGCTGTCTAAAGGGATTAGTTAATTAGCTCATGTTAATTAGGTTAATTAGGTTACAGCTGTATTGTTAGAGTAATATGAGTCGGAGGTATGCACCTCCACTTTTAGTGTATAAAAGAGCCTGTATATTGCAATAAAAGAGATTCCTGTTTAAACTTACATACAGCCTGCCTGGTGTTTGTTCTGAGCTATCACAACTGGGTTAGAACAGCACATAGCTGAAGTGCTAATCCCGGAGCATTGGATGACCGAACCATCAGACGTTGCAATCTGATTCAATAGCTGCAGAGGAGTGTCAGGAAAGTGGAATCGAGCGAGCAAGGGGCTCATTACATTGGTGGCAGCAGTGGGATTTGCTCTCCAGTTACTGGGACATCCAAACCAGCCTGCAGGAGAGCCACGCTGAAAGACTTACTTAACAGCCGTGGAGGGAATGGTGGGATCGTGCTTCCTTGCCGTGAACACATCCAAACCATCACCTGGATCCAAGGTCCAGATAGCAGGAGAGGAGAGATACCAGCCACCATGCATGAGGAATTCAGAAGGAGGTTGCGAGAGATGCAGATACAGCACAGAGGACCAGTATCAGAGCAGGTCCTGCTAGGATGGTTTGATTCTATCCGCTGTGAACTCTGGAAGGAAGCGCTAGCCCGTGAGCAGCGACACCAGGGAAAAGTTCTCCCCTCCATCCATGTGAGGTACTGGTCACAGTATGAAGTGCGAATGCTGTTTTTGGGGGAACAGCCGAACCAGGAGTGGACAGCCGAGTTAAGCAGGCTGATCCGGGCAGAAATGCGGTTGGACGAGAGCTACAGAGCCCTCCAGTGGTATGTAGCCCAAGTGTGCCTGTGGACAGCGGATGACAGCCCCAGAAGGCTTTGACTATGATGGCCTGGGATTGTTGTACTGGAGGCTGTCCAGGGACCCTGACTTTGGGAGTGATCGGGAATGGCGTTTGGAGGAAATAATGGAGCACAGAGAGCGGAGACTGAATGTCTCAGAAGTGCACTGGGCACAGGAAGATTTGGAGTTTCTGGCCGTTCAGCAATGGGAGCTGGAGATTGCCTACAAACAGCTGTTAGACTCTGCTCAGCAGCAGGGTGGTGCTCCTTTTGCCTGGGACTATCAGGAAATACCAGTTGACAACTCTGAAATCCTGGCTGAAGAGTTGACAATGTGGCAGAGTAACGGTGTGCTTTGCCAACCTGCACCTGCAGCTATGGAGGCGGAGGTCTTATGGCGGATGCAGCAAGTGCTGACTGACCTTGATGAACCTGTTTCTGCATTGGATGATCTTGGATGGAGGAATCTGCCTGTCCAGCAGAATGCCAGAGAATCGGCAGTGGAAAATCTGAAGATTGCCGTCCCCAAACCTGAAGTGCTGACAACAGGGCAGAGCTCTGCTAACCTTTGCCCAGCACTGATAGCGTCTTCTGGGTTCCACGGAGAGGAGATGGTGAACCTTTATCCCCAGACACCAGTTGCAGAGACAGGGGATTTGATAGACTTTTCTGCTGAGAAAGAACAACCTGGTGAGCCTCCAGCAGAAGAAGAGCTGTTATTAGGGCCAAACTTTACTGCGCTCTGCCCAGCACCAACAGAAGTATCTGTGAAGCTACAAGGAACTTCCCCAGCTGAAGCGCTGGCAACTGGACAGAGGGTCCAAGATCTCTGCCTTACACCTGTGTCGGTTCCGGAGGCTCAGGGTGAGAAGGTGGTGGTCACTTCCCGGCAGCAGATCAGGATACAGGGGGAGAAGGGAGAGGAGGTGTTCATCGTCCCTCCCCAACAGTTAGCCGGAGCAGATGGTGTGGGGTTTCCAGCAGAAGGGCTGGCAACAGGGCCAAGTACTGCTGGCCTCTTCCCTCAACTTACAGAGGATGGATTTCCTGTGAAGGTGGATGGGACTTCAGTCTCCACCTGTATACCCCAGGGATGCTGGGCAGTCGGCCCAGATCGTTACAACAACTTTCTCCCATCTCCCGATTGCATCTCTGAAGCTCAGCCACAGTGATCTTTGGGTTCTTCATTACCTCTCTCACCAAGGCTCTTCTCCCCCGATAGCTCAGTTTGGCCGGACGGCCAGCTCTAGGAAGGGCTCTGGTCATCCCAAACATCTTCTATTTAAGGATTATGAAGGCCACTGTGCTCTTAGGAACCTTAAGTGCAGCAGAATTTTTTTGTAACCTTGGCCAGATCTGTGCCTTGCCACAATTATGTCTCTGAGCTCTTCAGGCAGTTCCTTTGACCTCATGATTCTCATTTGCTCTGACATGCACTGTGAGCTGTAAGGTCTTATATAGACAGGTGTGTGGCTTTCCTAATCAAGTCCAATCAGTATAATCAAACACAGCTGGACTCAAATGAAGGTGCAGAACCATCTCAAGGATGATCAGAATAAATGGACAGCACCTGAGTTAAATATATGAGTGTCACAGCAAAGGGTCTGAATACTTAGGACCATGTGATATTTCAGTTTTTCTTTTTTAATAAATCTGCAAAAATGTCAACAATTCTGTGTTTTTCTGTCAATATGGGGTGCTGTGTGAACATTAATGCATTAATGAGGAAAAAATTTTACTTAAATGATTGTAGCAAATGGCTGCAATATAACAAAGAGTGAAAAATTTAAGGGGGTCTGAATACTTTCCGTTCCCACTGTATATATATATATATATATATATATATATATATATATACACACACACACAGTTGTGCATCATGAGTATGATTTCTTGACCATTTTTCTTGACCATTTTTCAGAGAATATGAATACAATTGTGCTCATAAGTTTACATACCCTGGCAGAATTTATGATTTCTTGGCCATTTTTCATAGAATATGAATGACACGAAATCTTTTCTTTCACTCATGGTTAGTGTTTGGCTGAAGCCATTTTTTTATCAATCAACTGTGTTTACTCTTTTAAAATCATAATCACAACAGAAACTACCCAAATTACCCTGATCAAAAGTTTACATACCGTGGTGATTTTGGCCTGATAACATGCACACAAGTTGACAAAGGGGTTTGAATGGCTATTAAAGGTAACCATCCTCACCTGTGATCTGTTTGCTTGTAATTAGTGTGTTTGTATAAAAGGTCAATGAGTTTCTGGACTCCTGACCCTTGCATTTTTCATCCAATGCTGCACCGACATTTCTGGATTCTGAGTCATGGGGAAAGCAAAAGAATTGTCAAAGGATCTGCGGGAAAAGGTAGTTGAACCAAATCACGGTCAGGTAGACCAACTAAAATTTCAGCCACAACTGCCAGGAAAATTGTTCAGGATGCAAAAAAAACCCCACAAATAACTTCAGGTGAAATACAGGACTCTTTGAAAACATGTGGTGTGGCTATTTCAAGGTGCACAGTAAGGAGGCACTTGAAGAAATATGGGCTGCATGGTCGAGTCGCCAGAAGAAAGCCATTACTACGCAAATGCCTCTAAGTATCCCGCTTACAATACACCAAACAACACAGAGACAAGCCTCAAACCTTTTGGCACAAAGACATTTAGAGTGATAAGACCAAAATTTAGTTTTTTGGCCTCAACTATAAATGCTACATTTGGAGAGGAGTCAACAAGGCCTATGGTGAAAGGTACACTATTCCTAATGTGAAACACGGAGGTGGATCGCTGATGTTTTGGGGATGTGTGAGCCACAAAAGGCACAGGAAATTCAGTCAAAATTGATGGCAAGATGAATGCATTTGGAGGAACATTTGCATTCATCAGCCAGTAAGCTGCGCATGGGACGTACTTGGACATTCCAACATGACAATGAACCAAAACACAAGGCCAAGTCGACCTGTCATTGGCTACAGCAAAATGAAGTGAAGGTTCTGGAGTGGCCATCTCAGTCTCCTGACCTCAATATCATTGAGTCACTCTGGAGAGATCTCAAATGTGCAGTTCATGCAGGACAGCCCAAGAATTTACAGGAACTGGAGGCTTTTTGCCAAGAGGAATGGGCAGCTTTACTATCTGAGAAGATAAAGAGCCTCATCCACAAATACCACAAAAGACTTCAAGCTGTCATTGATGTTAAAGGGGGCAATACACAGTATTAAGAACTGGGGTGTGTAAACTTTTGATCAAGGTAATTTGGGTAGTCTCTGTTGCAATTATGATTTAAAAACAGTAAACACAGTTGATTGATAATAAATGGCTTCAGCCAAACACTAACCATGAGTGAAAGAAAAGATTTTGTGTCATTCATATTCTATGAAAAATGGCCAAGAAATCATAAATTCTGCCAGGGTATGTAAACTTATAAGCACAATTGTATATATATATATATATATATATATATATATATATATATATATATATATATATATATATATATATACACACACACACACATATATATATATATATATATATATATATATATATATATATATATATATATATATATACACACATATATACGCATACATATTTATTTATTATTATTATTTTTTTTTTTTTTTATTATGGTATCAGGTTATGCATGGACTTTTGTTCATAGTGAAATGTAACAACAAAATACACACCATTCACAAATGTGTTTTTGGCATTTGACTGGTTACTGCAAGCAACACATTTAGCTTGGTTTGCCCCAGTACAGAACTATGGGGTCCGTATGTACCAGAAGAACACTAGAAAAATTTGGCCAGGGAGGCAAACACAACCAACTTTCATGGTAGGGAGTATTTCCTCAAGTACAGTATAAGCAAGGCTAATTTTTTTTAAAAAAAGTAGATTTTCTCCAATTAATAAATCACGTGAAAAGCAAATTCCTCCATATTTCATGTACACATGCTGGATATTTAAACTGGACTCAGTTACAATTTATTGTTATGATTCTCGATTTGTTTAGTAAGTCACCCCAAATGTGTGCTGCTATGTTGGAATGATTAATATGCCTGATTAAGAGAGGTGCTAAAGAACATGATTTAGCGTAACACACCTTTTCACATACACCTAGTGCTAAAAATGAGAGATGGCAGCCTCTGTCAGTGCTGCATATACTGAGTTATTACACTGGGGAGATAAAACTGGTTAATAGAAGTCACTGTTTCATAATAATGTATATTTTACAGACTGCACTTATCTCTTAAACTGTCTTTATTTGGTTTGAATATTAACTTTACAAGTTAGCAGTTGTTAGTATATTTTTTGCTGCAGCCTGACACTCGAGATTAGAAAAATCCCGTCACCTCATACCTGTCAAAATATGTAGGTCAGATGATCATTATTGCTTCATAGATGCTAAAACACCTTGCTGAACAAGAGTGGGAAAACCCAGCTCAGAAATCTGGCACGGACAATGCCAGTGCATTGTGGAATATTAAATCCCTGCAGATAGGAGGAAAATTCCGTTCTGTCATAGAAACAGTGGGAGTGACCACGAATTTTGTATAAATATAACAAAGCCTTTGCTAAAGCTATTCATTTTGCTGTAACAATGGCTACACGCAGGAACCTATATGTATTATCATTTGCCTTCCTTGTCATGGTGTTGGATGTTTCACAAGGTAAGAAATACATTATAATGTTTTGGCCAAAGACATCCCATAAAATGTTTTTGACGTTCTAACTTTTATATCTATTTTGCATTCAGATCTCATTTAGCAACATGTCTTTCTTTAACTCCCACTAAATATATGAGGACTTGGGGGGATTTTCTAGAGTATATGAATATAAACTTCTTAAGAGGACAATTTAACTTGTCTACACCATACTATAAAAGGTTGTTTTCCTTCTTTTCTCACATATATTAAAATACTTGTATGTTATCTCATTTTCAGCTTTTGGAAGCCATGATTGCTGTATAAAATACAGCAAAAAAAAGCCTAGTTTAAAAATTATTGACGGCTACTATCAACAGAAATCCACAGAAATCTGTGATATAGATGCTATAATGTAAGTACCAAACACAACTGCTCTAACTGCCAAAAGTCCTAAAATCTCCAAATACACTTTGCCGCTTAGCGGTTTTCTTCAACAGTTTAAGACTGTATTTGCAATTATAATATAAGTTATAGAATGTTTAGAATGTCAATGATGTTTTTCAAATCCAGGAATATGGTTGGCAAGGTACGGTGCAATAAACCTTGCATTTAGACCACTGATGGCGAACCTTGGCACCCCAGATGTTTTGGAACTACATTTGCCATGTTGCTCAACTACACTGCAGAGCGCATAAGCATCATGGGAAATGTAGTTCCAAAACATCTGGGGTGCCAAGGTTCATCATCACTGATTTAGACCCTACTTTTTACATTTACTTTAGGCACATCATTTGTAAAAAATGCCCTGATTTACCTTATTCAATGGGGTTGATAGAAGTAGTAGTAGTAAGGAACAATCATTTGCAAAGTGAATGCGCATTTAGTATAGTGAATAGCGTGCAAATGTGTTAACGTCAGTCATGTCCAAGCAAAATCTTGTTTTATATAACTTCCCTTACACATGATATGGTAAGCAAAGCACACACAACTTCACTTTCTTTGCTAAGCTAAGAGAACATTCACTTTTTAAAATGATTATTATCTTCTCTTTAGTAAGTAGGAAATATAAATCCATAATATTTCCTGAATTCGGAGAGAAGGGGGTGCGATAAAAGCAGCTGGGGGTACATATTTGAAATCTGGCTTTGTTGGTTTATAAACTTATAACTCAACCAGGAAAGTTTCTTTATCAACGGTTGCCACAGAACAAACAACCACCATAAAGACAAACATGTCAGTTGATAATAACAATGAAAGTCAATCATTTTGTAGGCGCATTTGTTGACAAGTTTGTTCATGTTCTCTTTCAGTTTTCTGGTTCGTACCAGTCCATGCATTAGCACTACAGTCAGAGTGTGTGCAGATCCCAGACAGAAGTGGGTCCAGGACCGTATTATAGCTCTGTAAGTTCAGAAATTGTACACTTATTGTAAACGTAAATTACTTATGCTATAAGGTTTATTGCTCATATTACAATCAAAGATAGCTGAAGAGGATCAGAGTTGCATTGCCTAATTAGGCACTCTGTAATAGAAAGGATATAACCAAGGTGAGAGTTTTCTCCAGCTGGTTGAGAGGACTAAATTTACCTAATACAAAAAAAGAAAAAATTAGCACAAGGGACATCACTTACCTTACATCACCTACCTTCAATGTAGGTGATGTAAGAGGTTAGTAGAACTAAGGGCTGTGTGACAGGCACTCATCTAGAGTGCTGGACAATGTCTGCCTTCTCTACCCAGTTACTCCATTCATAGAAGCCTTTACTACAGCTTTTATGAATGAAACATGATCTTTGAATAGAGGGAGCAGACCTATCAATTATCTGCCCATCTTCCATTCATAGACTTTGTTTCAGGATGATTACAATGGGGGGGGGATTGAGGAAGCTTTGGGTGAAAAGAGGACACAGCAGCATAAGGGACACATCATACTGAAGGTAAGTCATGTCCCTTGTACTGGTTTTCGATTTAGGTAAACGTAGTCTTTAAAGTCTATGTAAACACTAAGGGCCCTTTTACATGGGCCTGATCCATTCGACAGGGGATCCATGAGCAGATCTCCTACTGATAAGAGCAGAAGATCCTGGGAGCCGCACATCAGAACAAGACCTACTGTGTGTAGACAAGTAGCAGTCTCAGTCTGGACCCCCGCCAGGCCACGCCCCCAATGTGTTTCACTCCACTGGAGCTTGCTCATGCGTGGCCAGGTGGGGGTCCAGGCTGAGACTTGTCTACACACAGCAGGTCTTGTTCTGATGTGTGGTTCTTGGGATCTTCTGCTCTTATCTGTCATTGTCTGGAGTGTGGGCGGGCTCCTTCCCAGCCAGCAATAATAGCAGCAGGCACAGAACTACATTTCCTAGCAGCCTAAGCAGCTCACATACATACCATGGGTTTGCAGATCTCCTACTGAATTGGAGCTGAAAGGGATGGATGTTGTTTTTTTTGTTTTTTTAATCCATGCCCATTCAGTTTGTGTCTGCACTTACACAGCAGACAGGGGAAGACCCGTGATGACACTTTGGGTGGCTTGGTGTAAACAGATTCATGTCCGTTTAGATTAGAATGCCTTCGATCTGTCATGTAGAGATCTGGAAAAACAGAAAGGGTCATAGTCCTTTTCTGTTTTTTTTTTTCCAGTCCTAGATGGAGTCCGTTTACATCCGCCTACCCATATACACATATGGAGCTGACAGGCAGACCTGCACAGAAAGCTTGTATGAAAGGGTCCTAACAATGGACTCCTCTTTAATTGCTACTTTTTCACCTGCTAAACACACCATTGGAAGAGGTTTATTATATCTGTTTGACAGCTGATCCTGCCAGAAATACATTAAGGCGATAGCTTTCTCTACTCTTAACCTATGCTGAATGATATCAATTAGCATAGATCCCAGTTTTCTCTGCAAACTACCCCCCCCCCCCCCCTTTCCTGGGCAAGAGGATAGGAGGAGGTTTTCTATAGTCCTAGGATGACAAACCTGCTCCTTCACAGATATAGAATTAGATTGTAAGCTCTTCTGAGCAAGGCCCTCTTAATCCTCTTGTATTTTACTGTATTGTCTCCCTTCTATATTGTAAAGTGCTGCGTAAACTGTTGGCGCTATATAAATCCTGTATAATAATAATAATAATATAGAATGGTGAATGAGAGTTAACACTATGAAACAAAGTGTGTTACTGGCAGGATCACCGGATGGAAAAGAATAGGACAGATAATGGCAATACATCAGTACTACAACAGAATTCAATAGACACAGGTTAAGTGCCTTTGTCTCTGCTCCATAGCTACAAGCAGTACAAGACTATTGTCGGGATTGTTTGACAACTGAATATGGATAGTTTCAACCACCATCATTTCAACCATTGAATTGTCGTTATGATCCCAGTATCAAATTACTACCCTAAGCAAGACTAAAGTCTACACGCAATGTAAACAAAGTTAAATAATAATCAGCTACTTCCTTATTTGTACTACAGACTTCATGTAATGGATTCTTTCTTTAAAGGAGAAGTGCACTAAAATTGCAGCTAGTTAGGTTCACCAACATTCCTACACAACGAAAACTGACAAGGTAGAGATTAAGTACATCCTATATAACAGAAAAGCAAAAGACATACAAAATAAGAGCAAATACAGTGCCTTAAAAAAGTATTCATACCCCTTGAAAATTTTCAACATTTTGTCATGTTGCAATCAAAAACGTAAATGTATTTTATTGGGATTTTATGTGATAGACCGACACAAAGTGGCATATAATTGTGAAGTGGAAGGAAAATGATAAATGGTTTTCAAATTTTTTTACAATAAATATGTGAAAAGTGTGGCGTGCATTTGTATTCAGCCCCCTTTACTCTGTGGCCCCTAACTAAAATCTAGTGGAACCAATTGCCTTCAGAAGTCACCTAATTAGTAAATAGAGTCCACCTGTGTGTAATTTCATCTTAGTATAAATACAGCTGTTCTGTGAAGACCTCAGAGGTTTGTTAGAGAACCTTAGTGAACAAAAAGCATCATGAAGGCCTAGGAACACACCAGACAGGTCAGGGATAAAGTTGAGGAGAAGTTTAAAGCAGGGTTAGGTTATAAAAAAAAATATCTCAAGTAATTCTGGAGGAGCTGCAGAGATCCACAGCTCAAGCGGGAGAATCTGTCCACAGGACAACTATTAGTCATGCACTCCACAAATCTGACAGAGCTTAAGTTGTTGTCACTCTCTAGATGTGCAAAGCTGGTAGAGACATAACCAAAAAGACTTGCAGCTGTAATTGCAGCCAAAGGTGTTTCTACAAAGTATTGACTCGGGGGGGTGAATACAAATGCACACCACACTTTTCACATATTTATTTGTAAAACATTTTAAAAAACATTTATTATTTTCCTTTCTCTTCACAATTTTGTGCCACTTTGTGTTGGTCTATCACATAAAATCCCAATAAAATACATTTAGTTTTTTGTTTGTAACATGAAAAAATGTAAAAAATTTCAAGGGATATGAATACTTTCTGAAAGCACTGTATACAAAGGATCCATGAACAAACTCTACAATATATTGTTAATCCAGCAATGCAATTTAAAGAAATGAAATATGGTTCTATATTATGTTTAATAAGAGACAACTGACGGTCCTATTGATGATGTTTGTTAAAATAGTCTTTTCCTTTTAACTCTTATAGGAATCAAAGAACCCAGAAGGGTAAACGAAGGAGACTGAAGACGCTTAAGAAGAGTTGCAATCGTCTGAAAAAGCAACTGTATTAACTCCTCCCTAAACTGAAATTCAACAAGATACAACCTCCTTATAGGAGTATTTGTTAGAATTAAATGGACAGATATTAGATATCAAATTATAAAATGGACTCTAAGCAGAACATGGAAAAGTAACCTAGCATTCAAAATCATTCTGCAAATACCTATGTCTGTTATACTGGAGCATACATGGCTCTAGTTATATGTGGTTGGCGGGTTTGAGTCGATCAAGGGCAGGCTTCATTATTTACTTCCCCTTGGGCATGCTGTTTGCTTGACAAATTACTTCCTAGAACACGAGACTCACATTGGGCCTCAATTTGCTTTTAGTGGCAAAATGGAGGTTTTGCTCATCATTCCAATCAATCAAATTCTGTTCTAGTAAAGGACATAAACAAGACATATGATTGGTTGTTATATTTTATATGCGAGACAAACGCCTATATTTTATGGCAAAATTATTGTTCATTATTCCTCCATTTATGGTATATTCAGAATTTAGTTTTCTGCGTTTGTATAGGTATTTTTGTGTGCATAACTTTAAGTCAAATGTCGCACCTTTATGATTTTTCCCCACTTTTCCCCACTATCTTCAGCAACCATAAAGATTTAGGTTTGACAGTTGATACCCAACAAGCCCCTTTAGCGCTGAGCATCCTCTGATGTTACTAGGGGTTACCTCCACACCAGCACAGAGTTCCAAACCAGCATCTTGTGTGACTTACTGGTTGGAAGGAGACACTGGTGATTGAAAATTCCTAGTCCCCTTGGCATTTTCAAGCTCAGAAATCTACTGAAGGACTGCATACTGATATATTCATGCTTGCTTACTAGCGGTACCCCAAGTTCACAATACAAGTACCAATTGACTAGCTGTTACTAGGAAACACTTTTTGCCTTGCTATAAAATATTTGACAGTCACCATATAATGTGTGCTGTCTACATAAAAGACATCGGTGTTGTTCATATGAGTTTTAATTCAACATATGTTACCAGGACATGTAAAAGCAACACTATAAATCCATTTGTATGCATGGCGCCATTTACATGGAAGTGTCTCATAACCTGAAACAAGTTTTGACTGCTGTTTTACAGTAGTCATTAACAACATTTTTGTTTCTTTTGAAACTAGATTGAAGTTTGTAGCTCCAATTTGATTCATATTGCATCATACGGTTCTTTTGTTTGGCTTTTTTAAGCCTAGTTTAAGGAAAGAATTCATATAAATTATACTGTTCAGGTGTTTTCTAAACCTGTTATGTGAGATATATATACTGTATATATACATTTTTTTAAGTAATACTAATGTATGTTTATTGATGAATATATAATCCCAGAATAAATGTCATTTATAAATGATTTTCCCCTTATCTGTGTCTGATTTAATTATAAGTTATGCAGTCTGATCTTCTGATTCAATGATCTGAAAACTGTGGCCTGGGGGCCTTTGTTTGCTTTTATCCAGCCCTTAGGGCATTATTTTCATTCACTGATACCAACAGTGGGACATAATTCCCCCCGATGACACCAATGAAAGCGCATAATTCCTCCCAATGACACCAACAATAAAGAACAATTCTTCCCACTGACACCGATGATAGTGCGATATTCCTTCCACTGACACCAAAGATGGGGCATTGTTTATTCCCACTGATGTCCGGACCTTTTCTACTCCCAACTGCCACAGACGGCTTCCCTTAATTCTAAAGGACAGTAAACTTGCCCTTTGTTTAGAAGGTTTGGAGAACCCTGTTCTAATTGGTAGTAGAGAAACCTTTGAACATTTGGCAAATCTTAATAGGTGCATTTTTGTTTTGTTTTTTTTGGGGTGGGAAGGCAAGAATAGAAATTTGTGAACATCTTCCAGCAGACACAGGAGTCAAAATGAATGCGATTTTGACACAATTTATACCCTAAATTATGGTAACCACATACACAAAAGTACTCTGTGACACAATTAGTATACTTTCACAATTTAGTCTCGTTCATGCTGATTGTCTGTCTTGTGGGTCTCCTTGATCTAGCTGACAGCAAATTAGTCAATGTTGAGGCTAAAGCTTTTGCATTTAGTTTATAGTGAGAAAGCCTTCAAACCTCGCACAGATTACCAATCTGTCTGAAAGGTGGAGTTACTAAAATGGATGATAGAATTGAGTTATGGCAATTGGTGCAAAAGGAAAACAAAGCTTTTTCAGTTCCAAATTTCATGTCTTTGACCCCACAAAGCCACCTATGACCACTCATCTTAGTGCCTACAGAGTTTAATCTTGCAATGTTTTATTAAAGCTAAACTCCAGATCATATGCTAAAAACACAATTTCCATTCACGTACAGAAGTGGTTTTACCTGCAAAAGCATTTGTATTTCTGTTCTGTCACCCTTATGATCCATGCACGCTTGCCCAGACCATGCAGCCAAATTTCAATGTGTTTGTCTTAATTTAGAGTTGATTTATGCTTACAAATAATGTAGCTGTAAGAATTTGAAAGCTATGGCTCAGGACTGGACAAAAAATCTGTCATCTAAATCCAGCTGTAGTTACACACAGTATTTCCAGAACTTAAAGGGGTTGTAAACCCTCATGTTTTTTTCACCTTAATGCATCCTATGCATTAAGGTGAAAAAACTTCTGTCACTGACTAGCCCTCCAGTCCCCCCGTTTTACTCCCCTGAGTCCTGTATTCCACCGCCAGAGACGTGCTCTTCCTCTCTGCCTGGGGTTCTCGGCTCTTGATTGGATAGATTGATAGCAGTGCAGCCATTTGCTCCCGCTGCTGTCAATCAAATCCAACAACGCGGGCCCCGGGGGACGGGGCCGAGTCCTACATTCGACCTCTATGGACGCAAATGCCGGTCTCGGGAGCACGCCCGCAAGGTAACCCCCCCGGGAGAGCGCTTCTCCTAGGGGGTTATACGATGCAGGGAGGAGCTACCAGTGCCGCCGGGGATCCCAGAAGTTGAGGATCGGGGCCACTCTGTGAAAAACAAACTGCACAGTGGAGGTAAGTATGACATGTTTGTTATTTTTAAAAAATTTAAAACAAAGCCTTTACAATCACTTTAACTTTAAACCCTTCACAGGCAAAATTTAAAATTAAAGCACACAAAAAATGTAACAGTGAATAAGAAAGCCCAAGATGGGTAAAGTAGTTTCCTACATAATGGAACTGGCCCAGTTGCTTTGGGCATGACAATTTGTCAACACATAATTTATCACACCAGAGAAATAATTTAACCTGTTCAAAGAACTAACCTACATCCTTCAAAATGGTTGTAAACCTCAGACATGAAATTTGAACAAAGCATATTCCTCTATAGTGTGTACTTGTCTCAATCCAGAGCACTAAGTGTCATTTCTGTCTGCTGCTTCATTCTTCTGCTATCTATATGAATCACTTCTGACACCAAGAGAAAAAGGGTGACAGGGGAGAGATCTCTAGCTGATTGACAGCCTCAGCTCTGTTCCTGTCAGCTGTGGGGGGGGGGGGGGAGTCCCTTCCTTCCAATCAGCTCTCAGAGCTCTCCTCACTAAGCTCTGCAGAGTGTAACTTTAGCTCTACACCCCTTTTTTTCGGAACTCTGAGAAAAGCTTTATAAATTCAGCATTTTGCACATCTGTAGAGAAGAGACAACTGCAGATAAACATGTACACCTTATGTAGGAGGTTTTGTTTGTTCTCTGTGTATCACCCAAGACTAGAACATAAAACAGGAGGGTTAGGACTTTAAATAAGGTGGGCAAATGAGGCCAAAGGGACAGTCACAATTGCATAAACCATTTTATTGATACATAGTGACACATTGACACAGTTTGAGTTCCAATAACAATAATAATATCAAATTGTATAACAAACACATCCTGACCCATACATGGGGAGCATGGTAAACAGCCCCCAAGTGGTACAGGGCAAAAGAGCTGGGAAAAATTAATAATTGAAATAGCATAGGGTACACAAAATAAACAATAAGAGCTTGTAGGTATATGGACCTAAAAAAAAGTATATGATTGTCTGGTGCATGTCGTAAGCCCGACGTGTTTCATGTATCAAACACTCTTGAAGGGCGATATAGCACCAGGATCTAAAAAGAAAAGGGACAGTGTGGTAAAAGAATGAGTAAAGTGCAAAAAATGCACTATAAAAAAGAGAAAGAAACAATGATGAAAAACATGTAGGGGAGACAGGCGGCCACTGATCCCCCATGGGTACTCACATGTCAACGGATTGTGAACTCCAGGAGGTCCGCAAATGTAGGCCACCAAATAGCTCAGGTCCGGGAGCTGAGGGAGGAGCTCAAAGAGAGGAGCCGGGAGAAAAAACAGCCACACACAAAGGTTCCCAATAAATAGAGGGTCCACATTGGTGATCAGTGAGGGTGAGGGTTCTAAAGTAATGAAAATAATATGTGTAAGGTATTGCCCCAAGCAAAGCTGAAGCCCCTAATCACAAAAAAGCACATAATTATCTATGTGATGTCCCCCTTACCTAAGGATGGTGCAAAATAGCCAGCCATGTTTGACCCAGTGATGGACGTGCTGTATGAGAGCAAGCTAGACGAAAGTGAGGACCCTATATGCAGCCAGTCCCCACCCCAATCAGAGAACTCCCCCCAGCATCACACGGTGCAGACACACAGGCGAACGGAGGACTCCTGCAGCGCAGCGGCAGCCGCCGCCCACAACTGCTGGGGAAGTCGCCATCCACGTGCCTGCATGAGGAGGAAAATACAACGTCAATGCCAGGACACTCACGCAGAGGTCACGTGCGTGACAAGGAGGCGTGATGCCGACGCATAACGGGAAACCTGCCCCAATCACCCGCACCCACCAAGGCAGACGAGGGGAGAAAGGGGAGGGATCCCGGCCGTGCCTCGCAGCTCCCGGACACTGAACGAGAAAGGCAGCCAAACAGAAGCGGACTCTCCGGAGACACACTGCATGGCCGCTCCGAGGTGGAGGGAGGGAATAAAAAGAGGGAAAAAGTGTGAAAGTAAACAAAAGAGAAGCAAAAAGGATGAGTGAAAACCCATGGGACAGAACTTATTGTATGATGCTAAACAGACCCCCTAAAAAAAGGGGGAAACTAATGGTTCAGGGCAAATGCCCTATGGGGTAATTTCCATGATAATAAAACTTCCAAATGGGCTCAAGCCCGACCTCCATCCCTATATCGAGTAAATAGACGAAGTGGGGACTTTAAATGAGACACAGGGTCTCCATCCCTATACATACATCAAACAGGAAAATGGGGACTTTAAATGAGTGGGGCAAATGAGGCCAAAGGAACAGTCTTAAATACATAAACCATTTGATAAAAGTAACGTAATGACGTAATAGTACAATAATGGTCCCATAGGGATTATACTGTCAACACATATACGGTTACATGACTACCCAAAGGCCTCAGAGCACACCTCCATCCCTGTATCAGGTTAATGATAAAAAGTGGGACTTTGAATGAGACACTGGGTCTCCATCCCTGTGTGTACATAGAACATAGAACATAAAACAGGAGGGTTGGGACTTTAAATGAGGTGGGCAAATGAGGCCAAAGGGACAGTCACAATTGCATAAACCATTTTATTGATACATAGTGACACATTGACACAGTTTGCGTTACAATAACAATAACAATAATAATATCAAATCGTATAACAAACACATCCTGACCGATACATGGGGAGCATGGTAAACAGCCCCCAAGTGGTACAGGGCAAAAGAGCTGGGAAAAATTAATCACTGAAATAGCATAGGGTACACAAAATAAACAACAAGAGCTTGTAGGTATATGGACCTAATAAAAAGTATATGATTGTCTGGTGCATGTCGTAAGCCCGACGCGATATAGCACCAGGATCTAAAAAGAAAAGGGACAGTGTGGTAAAAGAATGAGTAAAGTGCAAAAAATGCACTATAAAAAAGAAAAAGAAACAATGATGAAAAAATGAACATGTAGGGGAGACAGGCGGCCACTGATCCCCCATGGGTACTCACATGTCAACGGATTGTGAACTCCAGGAGGTCCGCAAATGTAGGCCACCAAATAGCTCAGGTCCGGGAGCTGAGGGAGGAGCTCAAAGAGAGGAGGCGGGAGAAAAAACAGCCACACACAAAGGTTCCCAAGAAATAGATGGTCCACACTGGTGATCAGTGAGGGTGAGGGTTCTAAAGTAATGAAAATAATATGTGTAAGGTATTGCCCCAAGCAAAGCTGGAGCCCCTAATCACAAAAAAGTACAAAATTATCTATATGATGTCCCCCTTACCTAAGGATCGTGCAAAATAGCCAGCCATGTCTAATAGCCAGTCCAAGGCTAGTCACTACACTGGGTATATGTAAGGGCTTACAACTACTTTAACTAATACTCTAATTGCTGAAACTAGCACCTAATTGTGGATACATATATAATGCATACGCATATATATATATAACGTGACAGTAGCCAATAAGCCAATTAGGCTTTATTGCATTGAAGAGTGGGAAAGGGAGGAAGCTGGCTGGTATTTTTTCACTATCCAGTTACAGGGGTAGTCCCTGACCAACCTTTGTTGATTTAACTGCAGGCTGCAATCAGGCTGTGCTGTCTGACAAGAATGTTTAGTTTAGAAAACTATCTCAAAATTATTTTTTTAACAGGTTTGCTTACACTTTCACCTAAACCTTTACCTAGTTCTTAAACCAAATCTAAGTACCAACCTTAAACCTGAATCCAACTACTACTATCATACCAATACTATATAGTGCCAATAATGACCAATCATTATCAAGCCAATATTCACTACAATGTTTTACTACCAGAATATTACACAGAGAAAACGTACTTGAGCTTGCGCACCAGGGTTGCCGACCTCCTGCTGTATTTTTTATTGACAAAACACCTATGAAAAACTAAGACAATCAATATTTAAACAGTATAAACACATAGTTACATAGTTACATAGCAGGTGAGGTTGAAAAAAAGACACAAATCCATCAAGTCCAACCTATGTGTGTGATTATATATCAGTATTACCTTGTATATCCCTGTATGTTGTGGTTGTTCAGGTGTTTATCTAATAGTTTCTTGAAACTATCGATGCCCCCCCGCTGAGACCACCGCCTGTGGAAGGGAATTCCACATCCTTGCCGCTCTTACAGTAAAGAACCCTCTACGTAGTTTAAGGTTAAACCACTTTTCTTCTAATTTTAATGAGTGGCCACGAGTCTTGTTAAACTCTCTTCTGCAAAAAAGTTTTATTTCTATTGTGGGGTCACCAGTACGGTATTTGTATATTGAAATCATATCCCCTCTCAAGCGTCTCTTCTCCAAAGAGAATAAGTTCAGCACTCGCAACCTTTCCTCATAACTAATATCCTCCAGACCCTTTATTAGCTTTGTTGCCCTTCTTTGTACTCGCTCCATTTCCAGTACATCCTTCCTGAGGACTGGTGCCCAGAACTGGACAGCATACTCTAGGTGAAGCCGGACCAGAGTCTTGTAGAGCGGGAGAATTATCGTTTTATCTCTGGAGTTGATCCCCTTTTTAATGCACGCATTCTGTTTGCTTGGTTAGCAGCAGCTTGGCATTGCATGCCATTGCTGAGCCTGTCATCTACTAGGACCCCCAGGTCCTTTTCCATCCTAGATTCCCCCAGAGGTTCTCCCCCCAGTGTATAGATTGCATTCAAATTTTTGCCACCCAAATGCATTATTTTACATTTTTCTACATTGAACCTCATTTGCCATGTAGTTGCCCACCCCATTAATTTGTTCAGATCTTTTTGCAAGGTTTCCACATCCTGTGGAGAAGTTATTGCCCTTCTTAGCTTAATATCGTCTGCAAATACAGAGATTGAACTGTTTACCCCATCCTCTAGGTCATTTAAATAGGATTGGTCCCAGCACAGAACCCTGGGGGGACCCCACTACCCACCCCTGACCATTCCGAGTACACCCATTTATCACCACCCTCTGAACTCGCCCTTGTAGCCAGTTTTCAATCCATGTACTCACCCTATGATCCATGCCAACTGACCTTATTTTGTACAGTAAACGTTTATGGGGAACTGTGTCAAATGCTTTTGCAAAATCCAGATACACCATGTCTACGGGCCTTCCTTTATCTAGCTGGCAACTCACCTCCTCATAGAAGGCTAGTAGATTGGTTTGGCAAGAACGATTCTTCATGAATCCATGCTGATTACTGCTAATGATACCGTTCTCATTACTAAAATCTTGTATATAGTCCCTTATCATCCCCTCCAAGAGTTTACATACTATTGATGTTAGGCTAACTGGTTTGTAATTCCCAGGGATGTATTTTGGGCCCTTTTTAAATATTGGTGCTACATTGGCTTTTCTCCAATCAGCGGGTACCATTCCAGTCAGTAGACTATCTGTAAAAATTAGGAATAACCGTCTGGCAATCACTTGACTGAGTTTCCTAAGTACCCTCGGGTGCAAGCCATCTGGTCCCCGTGATTTATTAATGTTAAGTTTCTCAAGTCAAATTTTAATTCTGTCCTCTGTTAACCATGGAGATATAATGACAGATAATGTAGATCAGCAGCCGACTGTGAGGTTGTGCCACATCCAAATTTTAAAACTATACAGAGAAAGGGGGTCTGCTAGTGGTGGACTTTGTAAGAACATATAAAAAGGCGTAAAAGAGTATATAAAGTACAAAAAGTTTATTAAATAGAGAAACAATAAAAATATGACAATAATGTAACATCTATTGTTAGGAATGCGAATCGAGCAGTTTTACATTAGTACAGTGTTTAAAGCGGTACTCTTGCCCCCAATGCGTTTCGGAGTTACTTAGCCTCCTTCCTCAAGGGTGGGTGTGAGTTAAAGATAGTTCTATATTAGAAGAAATATGTTGAAAGGACAATGGTAAGCATATAGGTATACATATACGTAAAAACATTACATAGTGTGATTTTTCATATCATTTTCACTTACGTTAACACTGTATTAGTTGACTTGGCATTCCATGAAACTTAAAATTAAAAACACCGGCAATGACATGGTCTGCCTACCCAGTATATTCTTGATTCCAAGAAAGAGTGTTTATTTGCATATCAAAAATAGAATTTCTATATAGGTAGCGATGACGTTTCTATCTAAGTAGAAAATGTATGTATATAGTATTCTCTTCAAAAAAGAAGAAGAGAAGGCCCACGCAGGGCGTGTAAAGAAATAGAAACTTGAGGCTCCACTGAGGCCGGAGGGCAGGTCCTGCAAGAAAAATTTAATATTGCAAGTGTATAGTAACAGATCCTCTTGATCATGAGGTGTATAAATTCAAAAATTAGTATGATCGCAGAGAAAAGACTATCATATTTTTTGTCTGCGATCATACTAATTTTTGAATTTATACACCTCATGATCAAGAGGATCTGTTACTATACACTTGCAATATTACATTTTTCTTGCAGGACCTGCCCTCCGGCCTCAGTGGAGCCTCAAGTTTCTATTTCTTTACACGCCCTGCGTGGGCCTTCTCTTCTTCTTTTTTGAAGAGAATACTATATACATACATTTTCTACTTAGATAGAAACGTCATCGCTACCTATATAGAAATTCTATTTTTGATATGCAAATAAACACTCTTTCTTGGAATTAAGAATATACTGGGTAGGCAGACCATGTCATTGCCGGTGTTTTTAATTTCAAGTTTCATGGAATGCCAAGTCAGCTAATACAGTGTTAACGTAAGTGAAAATGATATGAAAAGTCACACTATGTAATGTTTTTACGTATATGTATACCTATATGCTTATCATTGTCCTTTCAACATATTTCTTCTAATATAGAACTATCTTTAACTCACACCTACCCTTGAGGAAGGAGGCTAAGTAACTCCAAAACGCATTGGGGGCAAGAGTACCGCTTTAAACACTGTACTAATGTAAAACTGCTCGATTCGCATTCCTAACAATAGATGTTACATTATTGTCATATTTTTATTGTTTCTCTATTTAATAAACTTTTTGTACTTTATATACTCTTTTACGCCTTTTTATATGTGCCTAAAAAGTCCACCACTAGGGGACCCCCTTTCTCTGTATCTGTTAACCATGGAGGTGCTTCCTGTGATGTGTCCTGAGGATAAACACTGCAGTTTTGGTTACTGAAGCCCCCCGATTCCCACGTGAAGACTGAGGAGAAGAATAAATTCAATATCTTCGCCATCTTCCCATCCTTTGTAACCAGATGTCCTTCCTCATTCTTTATGGGGCCAATATGGTCTGTCCTCCCTTTTTTACTGTTTACATACTTAAAGAATGTCTTGGGATTTTTTTTGCTCTCCTCCGCTATGTGTCTTTCATGTTCTATCTTAGCCGTCCTTATTGCCCCCTTACATTTCTTGTTGTATTCTTTATAAAGTCTGAATGCTGATGATGATCCCTCAACCTTGTATTTTTTGAATGCCTTCTCCTTTGCTTTTCTATGCATTTTTACATTGGAGTTAAGCAATCCAGGACTTTTGTTCGCTCTTTTAAATTCATTACCCAATGGGATGCATTGGCTAATGCCCTTATTTAATATGCTCTTAAAGCAAACCTATCTCTCCTCTGTATTCTTTGTTCCTAAGATTTTATCCCATTTTATGCCTTCTAGCAAGGTTCGTAGTTTAGGGAAGTTGGCTCTTTTGAAATTCAACACAATATGGTAATGGTGACAATATACATAACAAGTAATTTGCCAGGTTTACACTTACAAAAGTCAACAAAGCATGACAAATTATCAGCCCCTGATATTTATGGACAGTTGTAAAAGTCACAGCTTTTTACAAACCATCAGTAAACTTACTGAAATTTGGCAACCCCGCTGCGTACCAGGCATATAGACTAGTGATTCAGTAGTCACATGTTCATTTACTCATTTACTCACCATGCCAGTTAGGAGGCTATCCACTGTCCGAAGCAACATGCGAGCAGCCAGGGAGGAGCAGAATAGCACATAACTTCTCCGGAAAACCCAGCTACTATAGAAACCCCTCCCCGAATGCTACCAGAGTAGCTGGCACCGAATCTAAACCCTGATAAAATCAATGGGAGCCAAATGGTGAAAAAACAATAATGGCCCTTTTTTCAGGCAAGGGATTGTCAAACAAATGGCATGGGGGCCTGGGCACTGCCTTGGGGAACATATACCAACGCAAATTAAAATGGAACACCTTGGGCCTGAGGGCAAAACAAATGTTAATGCCTTAACACAATTTTGCAACTTTGACATGTTAGAAAAACCATACATATCATCATAACTACTTTGTGCATCCAGGTGGATTATACCATGTTTTTTCAGGACATTGGGATTTCATTTGGTGGTAAATGGTAATGGATAGCTCCTGATTTTTATTTTATTATCAAAGGAAAACTGGCCATAATAGTAAAAAAAAGTTTTTTTTCTAATTTAGCTGTATATTTCTTGCCACTACGATAACCTACCACCAAAGAACAACCCAGAATAAATTCTCCTGTTCCCGACGATCGCAGCAATACCACATATGTGTGTGTTAGTTGTTGTTTGTACTCGAAGTATAGCCCAGAAACAATAATGCGCATTTTGCTTTTTATTTATCCCACCTAAAACATACTGACACCAGGGTTTGAGCGCTCCTGTACATTTTCACAGCAGGAATGCCGTTCCCGTTAGCAGCCACATCCGGCGAGCTGTGGCAGGCAATGTGGGTGTGCGAGAAGGGCAGGGCGTCCGTACCAACAGGGGTCAGTCCACCCCGGGTGCCACACATTGGGGGGATGTCTTCCCGTTGTGCCTGTCCTCCCCTCCCTCGGTCCTCCTCCTCCAGCAGCCGCTGTAACAAGGTCCCACCTCCTAGAGTCCAGTGATAGGCGGAACAATGCTGGTGTGTATTATAGGAGGTGGGACCTTGTTACAGCAGCCACTGGAGGAGGACCGAGGAAGGGGAGGACGGGCGCGCCGGGGTGCCACCTCCCCCAATGTGTGGCACCCGGGGCGGACTGGCCCTTGTTGGCACTGGTGAGGCTGCATTGCTGGGGACACTGCTAAGGCTGAATTGCTGGGGACACTGGTAAGGCAGCGATGCTGGGGACACTGGTGAGGCCACATTGCTGGGGACACTGGTGAGATCACATTGCTGGGGACACTGGTAAGGCTTCATTGCAGGGGACACTGGTGAGGTCCCATTGCTGGGGACACTGGTGAGGCTGCATTGCGGGAACACTGGTAAGGCTGCATTGCTGGGGACACTGGTGAGGCTGCATTGTTGGGGATACTGGTGAGACTGCATTGCTGGGGACACTGGTGAGGCTGCATTGCTGGGGACACTGGTGAGGCTGCATTGCTGAGGACACTGCTGAGGCCCCATTGCTGGGGACACTGGTGAGGTTGCATTGCTGGACACTGATGAGGCTGCATTGCTGGGCACTGGTAAGGCTGCATTGATGGGCACTGGTAAAGCTGCATTTTGTAAGGCTGCATTTGATGGGCACTGGTAAGGCTGCATTTGATGGGCACTGATCAGGATGCATTTAATGGGCACCGGTAAGGCTGCATTTGAGGGGCACTGATCAGGCTGCATTTGATGGGCAGGTGGCCTGGTGTAGGAGTCGGGAGGGCTTTCAGGTGGAGACGGCTCCATGAAAGAGAGACAGGCAGTCTCTAGGAGTCTGAGCATGTATGTCTGCAGGAGTCAGATGTGGCCCACGACCAAGCAGCGCGCAGCTGAGCAAGTAAGCTCCAGGAGGGGGTTTGACTAAGTAAGAGTGAGTGAGCCGGGAGGCTGAAGTTTTTCTGTTATACAATGATGGTGGAACCCCCTGCGAGGGAAGACTTTCTGTGAAGTCTGTTTCGTTTAATTCAAATTGGGCTGCCACGCCTTTTAAAAATACAGTCTGGCCTGAAAACACCACTTGAGAATAATCACCCCAGATCGTTACACTATACATACATGAGTGTACAGCTTGTATAACAGTGTAAATTTGCTGTCCCCTTAAAATAATTCAACACCCAGCCATTAATGTCTAAACCGCTGACAACAAAAGTGAGTACACCCCTAAGTGAAAATGTCCAAATTGGGCCCAATTAGCCATTTTCCCTCCCCAGTGTCATGTGACTGGTTAGTGTTACAAGGTCTCAGGTGTGAATGGGTAGCAGGTGTGTTAAATTTGGTGTTATCACTCTCACTCTCTCATATTGGTCACTGGAAGTTCAACATGGCACCTCATGGCAAAGAACTCTGAGGATCTGAAAGAAAGATTTGTTGCTCTATATTGAGATGGCCTAGGCTATAAGAAAGATTGCCAAGACCCTGAAATGGAGCTGCAGCATGGTGGCTAAGACCATACAGCGGTTTAACAGGACAAGTTCCACTCAGAACAGGCCTCGCCATGGTCAACCAAATAAGTTGAGTGCACATGCTCAGCGTCATATCCAGAGGCTGTCTTAGGGAAATAGACATATGAGCGCTGCCAGCATTGCTGCAGAGATTGAAGGGGTGGGGGTGGGGGGTCAGCCTGGCAGTGCACAGACCATACGCCGCACACTGCATCAAATTGATCTGCATGGCTGTCATCCCAGATGGAAGCCCCTTCTAAAGATGATGCACAAGAAAGCCCACAAACAGTTTGCTGAAGACAAGCAGACGAAGGACATAGATTACTAGAACCATGTCCTGTGGTCTGATGAGACCAAGATAAACTTATTTGGTTCATATGTGTCAAGTGTGTGTGGCGGCAAACAGGTGGGGAGTACAAAGACAAGTGTGTCTTGCCTACAGTCAAGCATGGTGGTGGGAGTGTCATGGTCTGGGGCTGCATTAGTGCTGCCGGGACTGGGGAGCTACAGTTCATTGAGAGAACCATGAATGCCAACATGTGCTGTGACATACTGAAGCAGAGCATGATATCCCCTCCCTTCAGAGAATGGGCTGCAGGGCAGTATTCCAACATAACCACCCCAAACACACCTCCAAGACTACCACTGCCGGGCTAAAAAAGCTGAGGGTGATGGACTGGCCAAGCCTGTCTCCAGACCTAAACCCTATTGAGCATCTGTGGGGCATCCTCAAATGGAAGGTGGAGGAGCGCAAGGTCTCTAACATCCACCAGCTCTGAGATGTCATCATGGAGGAGGGGAAGAGGACTCCCGTGGCAACCTGTGAAGCTCTGGTGAACTCCATGCCCAAGAGGGTTAAGGCAGTGCTGGAAAATAATGGTGGCCACAAAAATTGACACTTTGGGCCCAATTTGGACATTTTCACTCATGGGTGTACTCACTTTTGTTGCCAGCGGATTAGACATTAATGGCTGTGTGTTGAGTTATTTTGAGGGGACAACAACTTTACACTGTTATACAAGCTATACACTAACTACTTTACATTGAAGTAAAGTGTAATTTCTTCAGTGTTGTCACATGAAAAGATATAATAAAATATTTACAAAAATGTGAGGGGTGTACTCACTTTTGTGAGATTATATATATATATATATATATATATATATATACACACACACACAGCGGGGACAGAAAGTATTCAGACCCCCTTAAATTTTTCACTCTTTGTTATATTGCAGCCATTTGCTAAAATCATTTAAGTTCATTTTTTTTCCTCATTAATGTATTAAAATATCACATGGTCCTAAGTATTCAGACCCTTTGCTCAGTATTTAGTAGAAGTACCCTTTTGATCTAATACAGCCATGAGTCTTTTTGGGAAAGATGCAACAAGTTTTTTTACACCTGGATTTGGGGATCCTCTGCCATCCTCCTTGCAGATCCTCTCCAGTTCTGTCAGGTTGGATGGTAAACGTTGGTGGACAGCCATTTTTAGGTCTGTCCAGAGATGCTCAATTGGGTTTAAGTCAGGGCTCTGGCTGGGCAATTCAATAACTGTCACAGAGTTGTTGTGAAGCCACTCCTTCATTATTTTAGCTGTGTGCTTAGGGTCATTGTGTTGTTGGAAGGTAAACCTTCGGCCCAGCTTGAGGTCCTGAGCACTCTGGAGAAGGTTTTCATCCAGGATATCCCTGTACTTGGCCGCATTCATCTTTCCCTTGATTGCAACCAGTCGTCCTGTCCTTGCAGCTGAAAAACACCCCCCCACAGCATGATGCTGCCACCACCATGCTTCATTGTTGGGACTGTATTGGACAGGTGATGAGCAGTGCCTGGTTTTCTCCACACATACTACTTAGAATTAAGGCCAAAAAAGTTCTATCTTGGTCTCATCAGACCAGAGAATATTATTTCTAACCATCTTGGAGTCGTTCAGGTGTTTTTTAGCAAACTCCATGTGGGCTTTCATGTGTCTTGCACTGAGAAGAGGCTTCCGTCGGGCCACCCTGCCATAAAGCCCCGACTGGTGGAGAGCTGCAGCGATGGTTGACTTTCTACAACTTTCTCCCATCTCCCCACTGCATCTCTGGAGCTCAGCCACAGTGATCTTTGGGTTCTTCTTTACCTCTCTCACTAAGGCTCTTCTCCCCCGATATCTCAGTTTGGGCGGACGCCCAGCTCTAGGAAGGCTTCTGGTCGTCCCAAACGTTTTCCATTTAAGGATTATGGGTGATCAGACTTTCTGAAGGGAAATGTGTGATGACAGGCTGTTGGCGGTAAATCCGACCGTGTGTATGCTCCATCAGACAATTGTTGTCAGACTTTCCGCCAACAAATGTGGGCTAGCAGGTTTTCAAATTTTCCACGGACAAATGTGTGTTGTCGGATTTTCCGAGCATGTGTACACAAGTCCGTCGGACAAAAGTCCAAAGTACAAACACGCATGCACGGAAGCAAGGACAAGCCAGAAGCGGTTGGTCTTGTAAACTAGCACTCGTAATGGAATTAACATTCGTGACGTGGCTAGCCAACATTTGTTGGTGAAAAGTCCTACAACAATTGTCCGATGGAGCATACACACGGTCGGATTTTCCGCCAACAGCCTGTCATCCAACATTTCCCCGTCAGAAAGTCTGATCATGTGTACGAGGCATAACACTAATGCCTCCTACACAAACAGCCAAGGATTCTCCATGTCTTTACCAGACCCTTATCCTGGATGAGTTTCTGGTATGGATGTTAATAGGGGATCCAACAAAAAAAATGACAGGGGGTACCTCGCAAAAATACATACCAGACCCTTATCCTTGGTGGAGGTCTGGTATGGATGTGAAGGCAGACCATGCAAAAATCATTGTGGGGTCCCCCCCAAATTCCATATCAGACCCATAGCAGGGTCTGATATACATTTTATGGGGAAGCCGAAAAAATTATTACTAAACCTTCATTCAAGCATGCAGTCTGGCTGGCCAGAAAAAGGAAAGAGGGCAGCGCACGTAACTCAACCCCCCCCCCCAGGTTTCCCTGGTGGTGTCATTAGCCATGTGGTCATATTTGGTCAAGTGATGTCAGTGCTATCTCCACCCTTTTGTTTACCTTGTCCCGTATGCCTGCCCAGTAAATGAATGGGGTCGGGTGACATCACTGGTTACTAAAGACATGGCGGGTACTGGTACCCTCTGCTTCCTTAACAACCATTGATGGGAAGGAAGCTGTCATAGTTGTAGAAATACCATGGTTAATGCTCAGCTTCTGCTGAACAAGAAAAAGTCTGGCATTTAGAAAAATGCCTGAGCAGCTGATCTGAACTTGCTCAGACCAAGCCTTGAGCTCATCCCTATAACCTCCAAGCAGAGACATGGTAAGTCAGTAAGGGTAAAAGATCAGATGCAGAGAACCCAAAGGCAATGCTGGTGACTAGTCTTTTACCTCTGCTTGTCTTTTTTGGCAAAGCTTCCACGGTTTATGTCCTCTTCAATAATACTGATGCCTTCTTACTGATAGCTGGGACCAGGGCTTTTTTTCAGAGGGAACTTGGTGGAACTCAGTTCCACCACCTCTGGCTCAGACCCTTTGGTGTCTGCTCACCACAATCACTTGTAAACACAGAAGTCTGGTTTCTGTGTTTACAAATGACAGCTCTGCACTCTGTGTGTAATGCAATCCTGGTATTTAATGCCCTTTAAGACCCTCCTACTATTTTCGTGAAATTTAACTGACCACACCCACTATTTGATGTGATTTGGAGGGTGTGTGTAGGGGGAGGGGTTTTGTGGGGCCCTGGTTAAGTTCCAGCACCTATTGTTTAAAGTGGATGTAAACCCAAATTTTTTTTTTTTTTTTTTTTTGATGTCATACTGTAGAGTATAAGATTTCCTATCACTTGAGCCCAGTCTTGCCACACAGAGTTAATCCATCTCTGAGCAATCCCCTTTTATTGTTCAGTGAGAAAAATCTTGACAAAGTGAGAAAAACATTGTCAAATGCCCCCCCCTTGCTGTGAGTGACAGCCTAAGACACATGCAGTATTTTATAATTCCCTCCCCCACTCCTTTCTTCAGCAGCTCTGCAAGGATTGGCTGTTCCACACCTCAGCATGATTTGGCATGCTGAAGTCATGTGGTTACTTTCCTGTCTTTTCACTGGATGTTAGAGCTCATAGCAGAAGTTCAGTGTTAGAAATACACAGGAGAAAATGCATATTGACAAGGGGAGTGTAGAGGTGGGCGGGGAGTCTACTGACATCACGACTCCACCCACCGAGCTCCAGACAACAGACCCACCCACAGAATATGCAGTTTTTCGGCTCTCATAACAGATAGCGGGGAGACATTTGACAGGTGAAGATACATGCAGGAGGCATGTATATCCTTATAGATAACCCCTATGGCAGTAGTTTAGAAAGGATGACATTGGGTTTACATTAGAGCTGCACAATTAATCGTTAAAAAATCGTGATCTCGATTCACCTCCCCTGACGATCTCTCCTGCTGAGTTTGACGATTCTTTCATATAAACAAGTGGAGAGATTATCTGCTCACTCAGCTGTCAAAAGAAAACATCCAGGCATTCTGCCAAGTTTAGAACTTGAAACATTGTATCTAACTTCCTTCTTAGATCAAAGGGATAGAACTTCTCTGTGTAAACAAATAACCTGGGCAATCTGCCAAGCTTTAAACAACCTGTAAATGCAGGAAGTTTAACCACTTAAAGTCTAAATCTTTTTCTGACACTTCTTTAAAAAATCAATATTTTTTGCTAAAAAAAATTACTTGGAACCCCCAAACATTAGAGATAAAAAATATATATATATATATTTATTTATTATAATATTTTATAATATGGAATAAAATGGCAATTGCTGCAATATTTTATGTCGCACTGTATTTGCCCAGCAGTCTTTCAAATGCAATTTTTTGGGAAAAAATACACTTCAATAAATAAAAAAAAAGAAACAGTAAAGTTAGCGCAATTTTTTTTGTTTTAATGTGAAAGATGATGTTACGCCGCGAGAATCGTGAGAGAATCGTGATCTATCCTCTAAGCAAAAAAATCGTGATTCTCATTTTAGCCAGAATCGTGCAGCTCTAGTTTACATCCACTTTAAGAAAAAAAGCCCTGGCCGGGACTATTTGATGTGTTTGATTATATGGTTGAAAACCAAGTTTTACATAATTAGGGGATATCCTTGAATGAGCTCTCATTATATAACATTTAGGAGCCACACAGTCACATAAGGAATAATAAAACACTTTGGTAAAGCGTAATGGGAAAACCCTGGAAATTTCCCTGGGCAGTCTCTTCTTCTGTCCCATACACAGTGCAGATAGATATATACAGTAGATTCTGCACAGCACATTTTGTTCTGTCCTTCTAGCCAAATGGATTACCTACTAGCAAAGAAGATTTCCATTCTTGTGGCCGTTGTTGTTGTGTTGTGCTTATTGGGAAATGCACAAGGTGAGTGTCTTTGCTGCTGTTGTGGATGATATACCTTCATAGAATGCTTGTCACGGCTCTTAAAGTAGCAAGTTCCATTTTGATTAGTCTGAAGCATCAAAGGATGTGCTGTTATTGGTTCTTAACATTTGGCAAACACTCCCAGGACCTAAAAAGTGTACAGAGTCATATGGCTAAAAAGACACAAGCACTTAGTGAAGTCCTTGCATTGTTGTTTGTTCGGGGGAATTAAGAAGGCGAGCATTGCTGCTGTGTCATCTATTTATTTCAAGAGCCCCCCATGCATTCTGCAGATCAGTTAAAGCTTCAGGAGAATGAGAACCAATGTGGCAGTTGCACTCTAATAGTGAAATGGTGTCGTTATTGTCCTCATCTTCCTAGACATTATCCTTGGAAATAATGTACAAATTTTGACCAACTTAGAGATAAGTGGTGATCACCATCTGGCGAGTGCTTAAACCCTACGGTGGGCACTGCGGTGAGCAATTCATGAAACTTGTAGAAGATACAGAGCAGTATTTAGATACCGTTTAAACATATTTTACACTAAAATCATCTTAGAAAAAATGGAATCGCGCTAATAAGAAACTGGTGTGCGTACAAGTGACGATCAGTTCTCCTTTGGGGTAAATCCCAAATAAAGTGTGTAAACATATGAATTATATAAATCACCAATATATAAAGTAGAATGACAAATAAGTAAATCATCAAAAGTGCAATCTTGATGTGCAACGGTGAAGGGAATACATATGTAAGTCCATATAAAACAACAGCTTTGATGGGGATGGATGGATGGATCGGCGGGACGTCAGACTCTCAGCAGAGTGATAAAACCATATACGGAAAAAAGCTCCAATAGTGTAAAATCTTAAGGCTTTATTGAATCAAAATAAAATGTGTACACTCACATGTAAAGTACAGAGTTAAGAGCCTAGAAAGAGGTCTGGAGCACCGGCCGGATGCTTACCGTCCTGCTGGTATCACAACATCGGTGGGAGGTGACGCGAACACGTCTCTCTGCCCTACGCGGCGTTTCGTAATAAAATTACGTCTTCCAGGCCCCTGGAAGACGTAATTTTATTACGAAACGCCGCATGGATGGACACAGATCACTATTGTCAGCATCATGTTGAATATCTATCTATCTATATCGAACTGTTGTCGCAATGAAAACGAAAATAAAGCATTTGTTTATGTCGGCTCTTTCGGTTTTCGGATTCTGCACGTTCGTTATCGTTTGTTAAAACGATAACGAAAATACCCAAAATTCGGACGAAAATGCATTCGGATGAAAATTAATGCACATGTCTACTAGAGAGCAGAAGGTCTTGGAAGGAACAAAGAGGATGGTTAGGTTGGTATTTTGAGACTAGGCTAGAGATGTAGCTGGGGCAGAGTTGTGGATGGCTTTGTAACGTAAGGTCAGTATTTTGAATTTAATTCGTTGGGCGAGTGACAGCCAATGGAGGGACTGGCAGAGAGGGGTAGCAGACACTGAGCGGTTTGTAAGGTGAATGAGTCTGGCAGCAGCATTCATGATATTTAAACGTAAGCCAATGAGGAGCGAGTTGCAGTAGTCGAGGAGAGAGATAACCAGCGAGTGATTTAGGAGGTTTGTGGTTTCATTGGTTAGGAAGGGACGTAGTTTAGAAATGTTGCGGAGGTTGAGGCGGCAAGCTTTGGAAAGGGATTAGATGTGGGGCCAAAAGGAGAGTTCAGAGATAACACATAGCACCCTGGCATGTGGGGATGGGTGGATGGTTGTGCCATTGCTCTTGTCAGAGAGGTCAGGGGAAGAGGCACGTGGGGGAGGAAATATTATGAGCTCGGTTTTGGACAAGTTGAGTTTGAAGAAGTGGTGTACCATTAAAAGCATGCCATTGTGTCTTATTGATTGGTGGGTATGAATGTTAGATGTTCCCACACTACGTATTGGGGTTGATTTACTAAAACTGCAGAGTGCAAAATATGGTGCAGCTGTGCATGGTAGCCAATCAGCTTCTAACTTCAGCTTGTTCAATTAAGCTTTGACAAAAAAACTGGAAGCTGAATTGTTTCTATGCAGATTTGCACCAGATTTTACACTCTCCAGTTTCAGTAAATCAACCCCATTGTGTCACACCTTTTCACATTAGCTTAATTTGAGGCTTTTGCCATGAGACTTTGGTGCCAATGATGGAAAGAAATGAGGGAAAGCTCTCCTCTGCCAAATATTGTGATCACAGGTGTACACAGGGTGCTGATAGTTATATAATGGGCACCATCCAGCACTCACTGTCTGTTCTGATAGCTGTTTGACCAGAGAAGTATCTGTAGTCAGGTGCAGTGTACTTTCTCCACTGCAGGTGGCGCTTGACTGCAGTGCCATTGCAGTTGGAAGGGAATTCATAAGAAACATGGTTCCTCTATGGTTTCCTGGGTCACTGAGGAAGCTATCTGATTTGATGCTGCAGCCTCATGTAGCTCTGGCAGCCATTTTGGGTCAGGCAGAAACTATTCCTATCCCAGGCTGCCAGGCTTGGTGCGGATTCCGCACGTGGGTAGTGTAGGGATAGGTCATCCATCTGACAGGGACAGTAATAGCGGTAAGGAGAGGTTTATGATGAGCAGGGAAAGAGCAGGAACACGCTTTCCTTCCTGGAAGCCTCCTCGTTTGCATGCAGACTGCCCAGACTGCATTCCATCCTTCGAAACAGATGCTGTCGTAGCATCTGAAACCTGCTTTTACCCTGTTCTCTGCAACATCCCATGAGTGTTCCTGGTCAGGTCGCCTTCCCGTCGGGTAGTTGTGTTTGTTCAGACTTTAACTACAACAGAGTTCTGTTATTGCTCCTGGTCTCTGAGTGTTTACTGCTACCGCACCGTGCTGCACCTCCCCGCATATCCACACTCAGAAAAACATATCTTATTCATTCTGGCCCATGGGACAAAAGTCCCCTTGGTTCCCGGCTGTCCGCCAAGAATAAGGTATCATATCATATGTATAATTTTTTTTCTTAATCAGTGAATGAACAAAATTTAAATCATTGGAAACTGCAGGTAGAGCTCCTTTGTCTTTTATTATGGACGTCCCCATCAATTTCAGGCATAGGGGAGCCTGGGTGATTTTGATTACACCTGCTTAAGAAAGTTAAAACAAACATGTTTATGGGGAGGCGAATGATATGTAATAGGATGAAAGAAGCCATACACTTATTTCAAGTACTTTTATCAATAAATCTTTAAATAACTGATAAGAACAGTAAATGCCATGTTATTTACGAATACAGTTTTACTTCAATGATTCTTCATAATACTTCAGAAATAGTTTTATTTTAATGCTTTAAAGTAGCTCATTAATTCTGTTCCTTTTATACATATTCTGTATCTACAGTATTTGACTGCTGCTACTCATACCACAAAACGCCTGTATCTGTGAAAGCCATTAAGAGTTATACCACCCAGAGGAGCAATGAGGTGTGCCCCATCGATGCCATCATGTAAGTTGTAAGAATCATTTTTGTTGACAAGATGCTGACCGCTATATGTTGTTCTGCCCTATTTTTGGCCACAGTCACATGAATGTTAAACCCATGGCAGCACTGTGATTAAAAATTGGTGATTTAAAAAAAAAATAAAAAATGAATCAAACGATTTCAATATTTCAGGTTATAAACAGACACTGGGGGTCTTTAGCTTCCTTGAGAAATGTTGGATTTCTGGTATATTGCTGTGTCTGTAAGGAGGAAGGGGTTATCTGCAGGTAATTCTGCTATAAATGTATGCATTGTTACATAATAATTATAGTTGGAAGTTATGGGCCACAATTTGCAGAAGTGCCTTGAAGTGGCAGGGTGGCTTTACATATATTTGCAAATATATGAAAAGAGAGGAATTTACTATGAATGGAGCAGTCAATGTTTATGGGGAAATGCCTCCTACAGCGCTATTGTGGTCTGCCAGTGCAGGGCGGGGGCACAGGGAGCTTTCCTGGACCGCAGTACACAATGATTATTGCTAGTGGCTATAACCGCCGACAGTATTCAAATGTAAATATTCCAACAGGCTGGTTGTACCCTACTCAATTGATGGATATACTTGGGTACAATCAGCCTGCCTAAAAAAGGATCAAGGATGACTCCACAGCATACATATCTGATACCTCCCACTGATTAAGGTTTTTTTTTTTTTGTTTTTTTTTTTATGGGTTTGCCATCTTTCTGTTGTGGGGGAAACTATTTCATCTATTTCATCTGTCAATATTACATTTAATAGTAGAGGTGAGCCAGCCAAACACACTTTTTAAGCTGTTTTGTCCTTTTTTTTTTTTTTCGTTGTTGGCAATAGTCCAGGGCTTCAACAGTTAGCCCTGGTTACCCCTGCATGGGTGTTGATGGTGTTATTGAAATTCCAATAAAAAGAATAAAAAAAAAAACAATCATCCTGCCCATAGATGGATTGAATCTTGGCCAGACCACGCTACACTGGCAAAATTTCAATCTGACGGGGAAAGCCAATCTCATGGGTTTCAGTTACATTCAGTAACATTTTGACTACTGAAGCTAATTTGAAAAGTGGATGTTTTATTTAAACATGCATGCAGTTAGATTTGTATGCAGGGAGAGCAAGAAGCAATACAGAGTATTGTGTTCAAAATAGTTGTTCTGCCTAACTAAGGATTTCTTATGCAATTTATATGTCTTAAAGTGGATGATAAATAGTTCGGTTAACTTCTTTGAAGTTCCATCCTGGCTTATGGTAAAATTCACTGAGATGATAATGGTCATTCACACAGTTATGTTACTTCCACCAGTTCCTCCAGAAAACAAATCTTCAAAAGACATAGAGCAAACTCTGAGCTGGAGATGTAAATTAGCACTCTGAAGCCTAGTGCGCACTATCAGTTTTTTTCGTTCAACTCAGAGGGCTGAACGAAACAAAAAACCGAAGACCTCAGGAGGAGATCCTGTACTAACAATCCAATGTTAGTACAGCGATCTCCCCACTGAGCTATTGTGTTCTGACAGGGGAACAGCCTACCAAAACACAACAGTCAGCGACATTGGCTGAGATCGTTGATCGGATGCCGATCGGCAGACCTTTTTCGGTCATTCCCATTCGACAGACCGGCTACAATCCATGCTTAAGCCTCTTACACACGATTGGATTGTTGGCCAACAAAACTGTGGACTTTTGTCCCAAGGGCGTTGGCCCAAACTTGTCTTGCATACAAACAGCAAAGAATTGACGGCCAACAAATACGAACGTAGTGACGTACTATGTTGTTTTTCAGCTCTTTAGCGCTACCCTTTGGGCTCCTGCTAATTTCGTGTTAGTAGAAGTTTGAGTGTTGATTCATGCTTTTCATTTCGCACTTTTCATTTTGCGCTTTTCATTTCATGCTTTTCATTTTGCACTTTTCATTTTGTACTTTTCATTTCGCGCTTTTCAGTTAGTTTCTGAACGGTCGTAAACCAGCCATGCTGCGGAATTGGAGGAGATAACGTGTTATTTATTATTGGCCTTGGAGTTATTGCTTTGACCCAAGTCCAGTCCAGGAACAGGAGGAGGAGGAGGAGTTTTAGGACCAAAAATTGGTTGCTTTATTAATCGTGACCAATTATGTCATATGCCTTTGCTGCGGGAGCCCCAGGAGAATAATCCAGATGATTTTCGGAACTATCTCCGGATGACGGACCCCTGCCTTCACCATCTCTTGGCATTGTTGACCCCCTATATTAAGAAGCAGGACACATGCATGAGGCTTTTATTTTATTTTTTGGTTGAATAATAATGATTTGATTTGTTATATTTTCTATATTTTTGGATGCATAGAATGTACTTTTTGGTTAAGTTCTATTGGCAGATAGCATGTCAAATTTTATTTGTTTTCTTTTTTAATGCACAATAAAAAAATTGTGGAGAATAATACTTGGCTATGTGTTTTACTTCAAATGACAGTTTGGGAGTAGGCAGTTACATTTAAAAAATACAATGTAAAATTGACAATGGACACCAACATAGTTGTATCTTTGATCTTAAAAACTACGGGATAATGGTGTTGTGGTAACTTGCCCAAATAAAAAAAAAAAAAAAAAAAAAAAAAAAAAAAAAAAGCATAAAAATATTATTCTTGATATCACTAGAAAAAAAAAAGCCTTTGAAAATTTGTTTGCAATAACTCCATCAGCATCACCAGCAAAGCAGCTTCATTATTATCCCATTAAAGAAGAAGATAATGTGCGCTGCATTTCGAGATTTCATAATTTGCCACGTCACGAATGTTAATTCTCCATTACGAACGCTAGTTTACAAGACCGACCGTTTCTGGCTTTCCTTGCTTCCGAGCATGCGTGTTTGTACTTTGGACTTTTGTCCGACGGACTTGTGTACACACGCTCGGAAAATCCGACAACACACATTTGTCCGCAAAAAATGTAAAACCTGCTAGCCCACATTTGTCCTCGGAAAGTCCAACAACAATTGTCCGATGGAGCATACAAACGGTCGGATTTTCCGCTAACAGCCTGTCACACATTTCCCCTCGGAAAATGCGATCATTGATGTGGGTTTTAAGGCTTTTATCAAAAATGCACAAACGCCTTTAATATAAGAGGTTGATGCTTTCCACGCTGGCAAAAAAAACACTTATTCCCAAAGACAATTAAAAACAAATATAAACTCAAATACAACAATTGAATATGTTTCAGCTTACCAGTCCATAGATATGGTGGCTGTGTTAGTGTTCTCCGGCTCCGGCCTGTTGATCCTGCCAGTGACACGCTTTGTCTGACAAGACTCAATATACTGTATATGGAGGAAAAGCATTATCAGTCTAGGGCAGGACTGTGGAATACCTCCCATTCTTCTCTTCTCCAGAACATAAGAGAGATGTTCTGGGGTCCGCTGAGTTAGCTAGGACCAATGGATCTGATAACATATGGCACAGACAGAGAGCAGAGAAAAGTATCCACTCACAATATTTCTGGCAGGATCAACGGGTATTTTCTGCACTTATTAAACAAATGTAACAACATAACACATTCAATGGTATATTTAACAGATCAAAAGGGACCAAATAAAAGACGTTCATTGTTAGGGTTAACATATACTTTATTTGGGTTGACATGACAGGGATTTTGTGATACTGTTATATTAAATAAATATGTTGCATGCACTTTCCCCAAACCTTCAATTCAGTGATTTACTGATGTTTTCCTCTTCAGTTTCAGGACAAAGAAAGGCAAAGTGTTCTGTGCTGACTCCACTGATGGATGGGTCAAGAGAGCTATAAGGATTCTTGGGTAAGTTTTATAAAAAAAATTACAAGTATGCACATAGTAACTATTTCATACATTTAGTGGAGACATAGTCTGCAATTTCTTATAAAGAACATAAAATCATTTACATCATTCTCTGACCCCCAAAGGAACTTGCAGTGTAATGTTGCTAACACATATACAGTACACACAATTTGAATGGAAGTTTGTAAGAAGGCTATTTGCTGTTGTGAAAAAAATGTAAAAAAATGGCTCTAGTATTAAATATTAGCCATTACGGTATTTTATTGACATAACACAGCTAAGAAGGTCCCAGGGAGAGTATTGGCAGATACATATTCTAATTGACAAATTCCACAGTACCCTAGAGTACCTGCAGGTTTGTGATCCATCTGGGGCCATCTCAACCACACAACATTTTGTGTTATTAACCACTTAAGGACCGCCCCACGTACATATACTGCGGCAGGGCGGCCCTTAAGCGCAAAATCACGTACCTGTATGTGATTGCTGTGATCGGCTCTGGGGCATGCACCGACGGAGTCCTGCTCCTGTTGTGATTGGACACAAGGGGGAGCCAATCAGCGGGTCCAGTGGCCATGATGGCCGCTGGACACCCGCGATCGTTCACAGAAGAGGCAGGTAAACAAGGCAGATCATCGTTCTGTGAGAGAGGAAAATGGTGATCTTGTGTTTCTGCTAAGCAGAAACACGGATATCTGTTTTCAGCCAGTCACAGCATTCCCCACACAGTTAGAAAGCACTCCCTTTGATCGTCCCTGATATTAACCCCTTCCTTGCCAGTGTCATTTTTAGCACTGATCACTGTATTGGTGTCACTGGTCCCCAAAAAGTGTAACTTGGTGTCAGATAGGATAGGATGCATTAAAGTGGAATTATAATTGGATGATGGAGGTCAACAGAGCTTCACTGCATTCACTAAGCTCGGAGAGAAAATTCCCTTGCAAAGTGCACAGTTTATTTGTCTTTAGTGAATCAATTCCCTGTGTCCCTGTTTGGGAGATTTTCCCAATTTGTCCTCATGATCATTGTCACCAAGGCAAAAATTGATAAGTAACCATCATTTTGCTGTTCTCACCAGAGCAAGAAGTGAGGAGAAACTTCCAATGGGGACACCAGTTCAGGTGATAACAGTCTAAAATGGTAACTCACCTTACATTGTAGAAATTTCCTTTCATTTCTTGTGAAGTGAGAGGAAATGTCCCCAATGGGACAATACAACAAAAAATAAACTGAGGGATTTAAACCTTCTCTACGTTATCTACAACATAAAGGGAAAGATTTACTAAAACTGGAGTGCTCAGAATCTGGTGCAACTGTGCATGGTAGCCAATCAGCTTCTAACTTCAGCTTGTTCAATTAAGCTTTGACAATAAAACCTGGAGCTGATTAGGTTCTATGCAAAGTTGCACCACATTTTGCACTATCCAGTTTTAGTAAATCTCCCACAAAAAGTTCTTAGCTGTATGAACACATTAATAAGGAACATTCTAAATATATGGCTTTCTTTACTTTTACAGGAAAAAGGTCTAAGATCAGAAGATGAAGAATTATGTTAGAAGCTGACAAATGCATATGATTGATTGAATGAATAATAATGCATAGAGATGTGTTTTACCCATAGGGATCAGATCTCCAGTTTCTTTCATTCTGATTAATCAGAACAATGGGAAACTCCTTGCTGTGAGTTATATTGCAGAGCCTTCCCCATACACCTTTTATTGTTTCCCTCTCTCTTCCCTGTGACCCCACATTTCCTTATATATCAAGTAATTAAAAAAGTGTCTTCCATCAGCAGGGAAGTATTAAAGGAAGCCTATCCTTACTGGCCTTTCTTTCTTTCTGATCCTCTTGCTTCAATACCGTGAGTCACTCCTCCAGAACAAGTACGCAAATAAAAATGTATGAATTTCCTGCAACTGTTCTAAACTACCTACCTGTTCTCGATCAGTGACTCAAAGTATTAAAGCCAACAGGTCAGCACAACTAGACGATGAGCATTCTCAGAAGATCGACAGTGATAGTGACTTTGTTTTTCACATGGCATGTTTACTTTAATTTTCTGATACTTTCTTTCCTGAAGCTGTATCTCAAAAACAAATTCCATGTATCTCAGTTTTGCATACCTTCTTCCTTGTATGCTTATTAGTCTTAGGGTGTAGGGCTGCATTTGTTGATTTATGCATATTTTGCTTGCCTTGACAATTAAAGCATATCAAATTGAAATGTGATTATGTAATTTACTGCCACAATTCTAGAAAGAAAAAATAAATTTAGGCCAATATGCTCTTGATTTAAAGTGATTGTAAAGTCTCGTTTTTATTTTTTTTTTTAAATAAAAAACATGTTATACTTTCCTGCCTTGTTGCAGTGGATTTGCACAAAGCAGCCCGAATCCTCCTCTTCTTGGGTCCCTCTTTGCTGCTCCTGGCCCCTCCCTCCTGTCGAGTGCCCCCACAGCAAGCGGCTTGCGGTGGGGGCACTCGAGCCTAGCTGCAGCTCCCTGTGTTCATTCAGCCACAGAGCTGCTGTTCGGCCCCACCCCCACTCTCTCCTGATTGCCTAACTGACTTTGACAGCCACGGGAGCCAATGGCGCACTGCTGTGTCTCAGCCAATCAGGGTGGAGAGTCCGGACAGCCGAGGGACACGTGGACATTACTGGACAGAGATGGGGCTCAGGTAAGTATTAGGGGGTGCTGGGGGGGCTGCTACACACAAAAGACTTTTTATTTTAATACATAGAATGCCTTCTACCTTTACAACTCCTTTAATCATCTAGTAGTGGTAGGAAGAAAAGAGTTGGGAGGTACAAGCAAAGTCATGCACAGTCCTTTTCTATACCTTTTCTTCCCCCAATAGCTTTCAGTTATACAAGAGCTGACATTGACCTTTGCTCATAAAAGCCCAGATAGCAAGCAATTGAGCTGCAAGTTTGAAAATGACTTGATAAGCTATTGCTAGACTTGGCAGGTTTCACAAGTTTGTTGCGCAATTTCAGCAAGTCTGCATTGCATGACTCCAGATTAGGGATGAGCCAAACTACCCCCCGGTTCGGTTTGCAGCAGAACAGGCGAACAGGCAAAAAATTTGTTTAAATACGCGAACACCGGGACACGAACATGAAAAATCAAAAGTGCTAATTTTAAAGGCTTATATGCATGGTATTGTCTTAAAAAGTGTACACTTGCAGAGCACTTGAAGCATGAGTTCCAGTTGACACTTTTCCAATTTGTAGCAAATTTGCGTGGCAAGTCTCTAGCAAGAGCAAAGTTGTAGTGGTGAATCTACAGAAATAGCTCTGCATGTCACAGTGACCCCTGTGGTGGGATGACTTTTGAACCAGAACTTGCAGCAGACTTGCAGAATGTTTGCAAAGAAGGTTGATCTGGAGTAGGGATGAGCCCGATGTTCGAGTCGAACGTAAGTTCGACTCAAACATCAGGTGTTCACCTGTTCGCCGAATAGCGAACAATTTGGGGTGTTCGCGGCAAATTCGAAAGCCGTGGAACACCCTTTAAAAGTCTATGGGAGAAATCAAAAGTGCTGATTTTAAAAGCTTATATGCATGGTATTGTCATAAAAAGTGTTTGGGGACCTGGGTCCTGCCCCAGGGGACATGTATCAATGCAAAAAAAAAGTTTTAAAAACAGCCGTTTTTTCAGGAGCAGTTATTTTAATAATGCTTAAAGTGAAACAATAAAAGTGTAATATTCCTTTAAATTTCGTACCTGAGGGGTGTCTATAGTATGCCTGTAAAGTGGCGCATGCTTCCCGTGTTTAGAACAGTCCGAGAGCAAAATGACATTTCTAAAGGAAAAAAGGTAATTTAAAAGTACTCACAGCTATAATGAATTGTCGGTCCCGGCAATACACATAAAAGTTAATTGATAAAAACGGCATGGGATTCCCCCACAGGGGAAACCCCAAACCAAAATAAAAAAAAAAAAATGCGTGGGGGTCCCCCCAAATTCCATACCAGGCCCTTCAGGTCTCATATGGATATTAATAAGGGAAACCCCACGCCAAGATTTTTTAAAAAATGGCGTGGGGTTCCCCCTCAAAATCCATACCAGACCTGTCTGGTATGGATTTTAAGGGGAAACCTGCACCAAAATGAAAAATAAAATAGCATGGGGTCCCCCCAAAAATCCATACCAGACCCTTATCTGAGCACGCAACCTGGCAGGCCACAGGAAAAGAGGGGGGAGAGAGAGAGCGCCCCCCCTCTTGAACCGTACCAGGCCACATGCCCTCAACAATGGGAGGGCGTGTAACTGAGTGACCCCGCCCCCTCTGACGCTACGGGAAATCCATAGGGATGTCTCTGTGCGTCAGAGGGGGTGGGGTCACCCGGCAACGTCATTGTGTGGCCCTGCCCTCAGTTATAAAAGAGCTGTCACCTGAGAGGCCAGTCATTACGGCGGGTGCCTCCCATGGAGGCAGATCGTAGGCGGCGTGCTGCTTTTTTTTTCTTTTCTTTTGTGGTCCGTTGGAGCGAGAGAAGAAAAAAAAGACATTGTGGGACAGTTTTGTTTTTTTATTTTTTTAATAAAGGACCCTTTTCACACATTTTTTGTGAAATGGTAGGGGTACATTTGTACCCCGTTACCATTTCACACAGGGGGGGCGGGGTCTGGGGGTCCCCTTGCTAAGCCCCCCGCCCGCAGACCCCCACAACCACCGGACAAGGGTTGTGGGGATGAGGCCCTTCTTCCCATCAACATGGGGACAAGGTGCTTTGGGGGGCTACCCCAAAAGTACCCTCCCAATGTTGAGGGCATGTGGCCTGGTACGGTTCAGGGGGGGGCGCTCTCTCATCCCCCCCTCTTTTCCTGCGGCCTGCCAGGTTGCATGCTCGGATAAGGGTCTGGTATGGATTTTTGGGGGGACACCACGCCATTTTTTTTTTAATTTTAGCGCGGGGTTCCCCTTAATATCCATACCAGACCTAAAGGGCCTGGAATGGAATTTGGGGGGACCCACACGCATTTTTTTTTTAAATTTTGGTTCGGGGTTCCCCTGTGGGGGAATCCCATGCCGTTTTTATCAATGAACTTTTATGTGTATTGCTGGGACTGAAAATTCATTATAGCCGCGAGTACTTTTAAATGACTTGTTTTACTTTAGAAATGTCATTTTGCTCTCGGACTGTTCTAAACATGGGAAACATGCGCCACTTTACAGGCATACTATAGACATCCCCCAGGTACAAAATTTAAAGGAATATTACACTTTTATTGTTTTACTTTAAGCATTATTAAAATCACTGCTCCCGAAAAAACGGCCGTTTTGCATTGATACATGTCCCCTGGGGCAGGACCCAGGTCCCCAAACACTTTTTATGACAATACCATGCATATAAGCCTTTAAAATCAGCACTTTTGATTTCTCCCATAGACTTTTAAAGGGTGTTCCGCGGCTTTCGAATTTGCCGCGAACACCCCAAATTGTTCGCTATTCGGCGAACAGGTGAACACCTGATGTTTGAGTCGAACTTACGTTCGACTCGAACATCGGGCTCATCCCTACTCCAGATCAACCTTCTTTGCAAACATTCTGCAAGTCTGCTGCAAGTTCTGGTTCAAAAGTCATCCCACCACAGGGGTCACTGTGACATGCAGAGCTCTTTCTGTAGATTCACCACTGCAACTTTGCTCTTGCTAGAGACTTGCCACGCAAATTTGCTACAAATTGGAAAAGTGTCAACTGGAACTCATGCTTCAAGTGCTCTGCAAGTGTACAACTTGCCAGTGAAAATGTGCTGCAAGTTAACAGACTTACAATTCAACACTGCCTTAAATTTGTGGCAAGTTATCCTTACCAGCTGGGAGTAAATGCAATTATTTGTGGATTCAAAGAGTAATGATATCATCCAATCAGATTTCAGTTTTCTGTGGCCATATCAATTAAGAGATTTTTTTTTATGAGGATTATTGCAGAAGAGATTGATTAATATGGAGTTGCGCTTCACTCTTTGCATTGTAGATGTCTACGACTCTGCTTACTGTCTTCATAATAGTTGGAAATACAAAAAGTTATATTATTTACACCGATTCCAAAAGTTCAGTTGATTATGATACTGTAAAAAGAAAACCATGACTCCATGTCTTTACACAGGATAATGAATAAGAGTTGACCCCTGTATGGTTGTTTTTCCCCTAAAGTACTTTTGCTGGCTGGATGGGTCCAAATGCATGTGATATTGTGCTACCACATATAAACAAAGATTATAATGGCCCAGCCCCTCAATTCTGTACCCCCATATGCTATGTATTAATAAGCGTGTTTTCCATTACATTTGGGTACAGATATTGCTAATCATTACAATGGCCTATACAGAAAACTAATACTTAAAGGGAAATTGGGCTTTTTGGTCTACATTATGCAGACATTTGTGGGCATTTAGGAAAAAGAGCATTTATGAGGTCAGGTGATGATGTTGGATGAGAAGACCCAGCTTACATCCCAAAGGTGTACAGTAGGGTTGAGGTCAGGGCTCTGTGAAGGTCACTTGAGTTCCTCCACACCAAACTTGTCAAACAACGTTTGTATGGACCTTGGTTTGTGAACAATAGCACAGTTATGCTTAAACAGAAAAGGGCCTTCCCCAAGCTGTCACAATTATCTATAATGTCTGTATGTTGTAGCATTAATAGTATCCTTCACTGGAAATACCTGAACTCAATCATTTGGAGAGGTGTCTGCATCCTTTTGGCCACATAGTCTGTAATGCATGCTAAAAAGGGAGAAAGGCTGGTGCCATGGAAGTCGGCTATAACATAGTTTAATTATTGCAGGTGAACAAAAGTCAAAAAATCCAACGCGTTTCGGCCATCAGGCCTTAATCATGTTCATAATTAAAGTGGTACTTCAGTCATTTTTTCATCTTTGCATCTATTAAATCTTCTGCCCTTGTTGTTTTAACTTTGGATAGTAAAACTTTTTTTTTTCTGCCAGTAAATACCTTATAAAGCCCACTTCCTATTTCTTGTCTGGTAAAAAGCCTAGGCTTATGACATCATGCACAGCCCTCTCTATCACTCTACTGAGAGTTTGCCAGGAAAGAAGGGGGGATGAGTCATAAGAGGGCCAATGAGAGCTGCAGAGCTGGAGGTGTGCCTCTGTGTGTCTGTGTAAATCCAGGAAATGAACAGGCAACAGCTTCAGCTGCCCACAGTTAAAATGGTGGCAGTCAGGCTCAGTGGAGGGAGATTTCTGCAGCATATTTGGCAAGTACAGAATCACAGCATTTATAAAATAATATGCAAATTGGTTGGAGGGAAGCTTCAGAATGGCAAGGATGTTTTTATTATAAATTATGTGAGCAGACTGCAGTTCCTCTTTAAGGCCTGATGGCGTTGGCTTTTTTGACTATTGTTCATCTGCAATAATGAACGTATGCTTTAGCCGACTTCCATGGCATCAGCCTTTCTCCCTGTTTTGCATGGATTGTACATGGAGGTTTGCAGAGACTTCCTAGGCTGAGTGCTGTGTTCTCGAGGCTCACCAGCCATTATACAGAAGGTGGTAGCTCATAGGCACCCGTTCCAATAGTCTATAATGGTTTTAGATCAGATTTTTATTTTTAATTTTTTTTTAAGCTTATAAACTGACATTTTATATTTGTAGACAATCTTTGCCGGCCAGGCACTTACCCCATCTTTGGTGTGGGCAGCGCTTCCCTCCAGGCAATGGACAGCTGCTTCTCCTGCGTCTCCTCCTTGGCATCACGACAGCCATGTCAGAACCATGAATCAGACTGAGACAGAAGTACAGTTAAATCTCACTTGTTTAATAATAATAATAAAAAAGGTAAAGAGAGTTCACATAGTCGAAACATAGCCAGAGTTCAGGAACCAGAACAGATAGTCAGACAAGCCAAAGCATCAGGGAGCCAGAGCTGAGCACAGTAGAACAGCAAGCAGGATCTGGAGCCAGAAGGAATGTCAGCCAAGCAAGTCTTTAACAGGAACACAGGAGAGCATTTCTAGAGATGTGACCAAGGCGAAGTCAGAGATCATCTGGGCTGGACGGCTTAAGTAGGCAGGGTATCGTCAACAGGTGAGTCACTGTGAAGAGATAGGAGCTGGCAATTAGCCGAAAGCTGAGCGGCCAGCTCAGAGAAGGAAGGGCTGAGCCCAGTCCTGCCAGTACCCCCTCCTCATTGACCACTCCCCCTAGGAGGACCACTAGGCTTGAGGGGAAAATGTCTATGGAAATCACGGAGTAGGACAGGGGCATGTACATCTGAGGATGAGACCCAATAGCGTTGCCCCAGACCGTACCCTTTCCAATGCATCAGGTACTGTATGCGCCCACAGAACCTACGGGAGTCAACAATGGACTGTACTTCATACTCCTCATGGTTCTCAACCTGTACAGGGTGAGGACGAAGCACCAAGGTGGTAAAGCGGTTGCAGACCAAAGGTTTTAATAAGGAGACATGAAATACATTTCAGATATGCATATTAGAAGGAAGATCTAATGCGTAAGTCACTGGGTTAATCCTGCGAAGAATATGGAAAGGCCCAATAAACTGAGGTGCGAACTTCAGAGAGGGAACATGCAGTCGGAGGTTGCGAAATGACAGCCAGACCCTGTCCTCAACCTGGTAGGAAGGTGCAGACAGGTGACTTGGTACATGGGAGGTGGGGGAGGCAAGGGTGGGATTGCAAAGCTCGGAGACAAATATGCAGGAGGCTTCCGCAAGCACTCCTTACAAGAGAGTCTTTCTCTGAGTCTGGAGGCAATGAGGATGGCAACCGTGATCAACTTCTTCAGCTCAGTGGGTATATCTCGGGCTGCTATTTCATCCTTGATGGTATCCGAGAGACCATGAGAAAAAGCAGCCACGAGGGCCTCGTTGTTCCAAGCAACCTCTGCTGCCTGAGTACGGAATTAAGTGGCGTAATCGGCAACAGTTCTCGTACTCTGATGGACATGAGGCACTTGGCAGCAGAAGCAGCGAGTGCAGGAACGTCAAATACCCTTTTAAAAGGAAGTCACAAACTCAGGCTAACTCAAGACAACAGGTTTATGCGTCTTCCATAGAGGGCTTGCCCAGGCCAAGGCTCTCCCAGAAAGCAAGTATCACAAAATCTACGTTGCTTCTGTCCGTGAGAAATGCCTGGGGCAGCATCTCAAAGTACATCTCAACCTGGTTGAGAAACCCTCTGCATTGGACTGGATCGCCCCCAAATCGCTGGGGAAGCGGAGCAGAACCAGACATACCTCTTATAGAGGTAATACTTGAGGCAGGTGCCTGCACAGAGACTGGAGCAGCAGCAGGGACAGCCTGCCACACAGGTTGTACCGGAGCAGCCACAGTGGGAGATTCCAGGTGAGCCGTGCGACTCAGGAGCAGTTGTAACGCTGTGACTAATGGCAGGTCAATCTGTCTGTAAATCTTTAGCAAATACTTCCCATACTTGCCAGGTTTAGCAAATTATGTCAGGATTCAATAATGGCTTGCAGGGTCATTACTGATTCCTGGTACTCACAAACCCTTCAAATAAGAGTTTGCAAGATTTGATTGAATTTCCAAGTGAAATGTAGGTACTTACACTTCTTGCATTAATTGAGGTTCACTAAAAATAAGTAATATCCCTGCAGGTACATTGATGGGTTAAAAATTGACTTATCTACAAAACAATTTCCCATGTTAAGTACACGTGACAGGTAAGAAGGACAGCAGCCATTGAGTAGGAAGTAATAAGTAACAGATTGGGCGTGACTGATGTGGTTTAATGATATATTGCATTTACTCTGTAAGTAATCAAGTATCATGATCCTATTTTTACACACCCGCATAGAAAGGGAAAAACAAAAGTGATGTAATCCCTAGAAATATAATTAGCTTGTAAGGTTTATTTCCCATTAGGTGTAAAGGAAAACAATGTGTGCTATTAACAATATACCTGGAATACTTCATATTTTGTAGATTGCAAATTTTTCCACTTTGTTTTTATACTGAATATACATAACCTATAAAATCCCTCTTAAAGCTGAAATCTAGACAGAAATAAAAAAAAAAAAAAATAATATGTTTCAGCTTTCCAAGGCTTTTTCAGGCTTTTTTTCACCTAATGATCCAGTTGTCTCCACTTTGAATGGAGGAGCAATACAGCAGTATTGTTATTAATAAATAAAAGCAGATTATTATAAACACCCCTGTCAGTGTTAAATGGTTTTCCCCAATCCTTTAATTGCCACTTTTGCTGGACAGCTTGATCTGTTAAGCTTGGTTTACGCCTATGCAGTTTGCTTTTGATCCATTTTTGCAGTGCTTTTTGCGGTGCATTTTGGGTTTTTGCACACACGTTTTTTGACACATTTTCACATGTTTTTTGGCACGTTTTTGCATTTTTTATGCTTTTTTTTTATGGACAATTAGTTGTTGGCAGATTAAAAAGCGTGGGACGCAAATTGCGGCAAAAATGGCACTACGTGCTTTTCTGCAGCTTTTCCATTGAAGTCAAATGAACCAAAAACACCCCGTTTTGCGTTTAAAAAAGTCCCTGACAAATTCCAAAAACACATCAGCTGAAAAAAGCATGGATATGAACCTGTCCATAGGAAACAATGTTAAATGGACTGTAGTGCATTTCTGCAAAAAGCACTAAAAAATGCATATGCATATGTTAGCATGCCTAAATCTGCCTTGACATGAGCTTCTGTCATCCCCCACGAAACAACACTCACACCAAGCGAGGGAAGGACAAAACTAGGCACCAATTAGGATCTATTACATGTGCTGACAAATGGAGTGAGCAGTACAGATGACTTAACAGTGTATCTCTCTTTTCAAATAAGGCCTCTTTCACACGAGGCGGGCTCCGTTTCTACGGAGCCCGCCTCGGTCCGCCGGCTCAGCGGGAGATCAGTCCGTTGATCTCCGCTGAGCCGGCGGATGACAGGTCCCTCTCTGCTCACTGAGCGGGGAGGGGCTTGTCAGGCGCCGCTGCCGCCTATGGAGGGATCGGACGAAAACGGACAGCGTGTCCGTTTTCGTCAGATCTCACCCGATCCGATCCGCCAGCGACGGATCTGGACGTAGAGCCATACGTCTGCTTTTAGCGGATCGGACGGGGTCGGATGTCAGCGGACATGTCTCCGCTGACATCCGACGCTCCATAGGCTAACATGGATCGCCCGTTCAGGTCCGCCGTCAAAACTGACAGGCGGACCTGAACGGTCCGATCGTGTGAAAGGGGCCTAAGGCTGAGCTTAACGTGAAAAAAATAAACATTAAGAAAAGTCCATAGGAGTGAAAAAGTCCATCCACTGATATGTGCACAATTCCGTCACCAAATTTGTGTGATCCTGGATATAGACCTCCACCATATAAAATGCCTGCTTACCGGAACGTGTTGACCTCCTATTACAAAAGGTCAATCTCGCTTGCGGCTAGTAACCCAGCCAAGGCCTTTATCCTTCCAGGAAACCATATGGAAATCCACCTCTTAAGGGTACTCGATCATACGTAGACACTCCTCATGTAAAAGTAATAAAACACGCTGTGGCATAAAATCCTTGATGTATTTATTGGAAAATGTACTTTCATTCAATGCTGAGGAACACGCATATATAAAAAGTCGGCTGGATCAAACACAGCAGCCGTCTTTCTGGGAATTGCGTATGTAGTGACGTCAGCCGTCAGCATGTCGCTCCATCCAACGTGTTTTGTCACAATATGATATCGTCCTGGGGCACGGGCCGTGTACTGACTTACCGCTATATACAGGAAATACAGAATGACACAACCTCGGTCTGAGCCTCGGGTAAACTGTGGACTGCGATCGGCCATCTTGGGAGAGGGCATTGCCCTTTCCCTACCTGAACAACATCCATTAACATCAATACTAGATAATGTAAATTCATGGGTAAGCTGTTATGCCGCGTACACACGAGCGGACTTTTCGACGGACTAGGTCTGGCGGACCGCACTCCGTCGGACAATTCGAACGTGTGTGGGCTCCAGCTGACTTTTTTTCCCCAAAAGTCCGACAGCCTAGAAATAAAACATGTTTCAAATCTTTCCGACGGACTCGAGTCCGGTCGAAAAGTCTGCTCGTCTGTATGCTAGTCCGACAGACAAAAACCAATGCTAGGGCAGCTATTGGGTACTGGCTATGAACTTCCTTATTTTAGTCCGGTCGTATGTCATCACGTACGAATCCGTCGGACTTTGGTTGATCGTGTGTAGGCAAGTCCGTTCATTTGAAAGTCCGTCGAAAAGTCCGCCGGACCTAGTCCGTCGAAAAGTCCGCCCGTTTGTACGCGGCATTACACTTCCCTCTTGCAACCCGGCATAGAAACTGCTTAAAACTGATCTCTTAAACCTATGAGGACTTTATAAGCGATTTATTTCAATTACAATGACCTAACACACGCACAAACATGAATTTAAACCAATCTAAATTAGTTTTATATTGGTTTTAATAAAACCACAAGCCAGTCCATATACTGCCCGCACTAATACTATCTCTAAAAATTAAATTCAAAAAATGTTTTAGAAAATCCTATTTCTTTTTATCTTATCCAGGAAGTATGAAGTATTATTGATCGGGGACACATTGTGCAACATAGGAAATGAAGAGCGGCCCCTGCTGGAGTCCGCAAATATTGCACCTAAATTCTATCTATATGACTGTATAAGAACCAATAGGCCCAACTAAGAGTATAAATTCGAAAGATCACCTCTGATTGTATAATGGTAATGACCAGGAACAGGGGGAAAATTTGGTAAATGGAGTCATATCCCCCGAAATTGAACTTGTTTTGAATGACGACCCCTACAGCATTAAGGTCGGTATTACATCCAAATCCCCTGGTTGTAGATTGTATACGGGAACCTAAAAGAATACTATGTAACAAAAACCCTATCTAAATATATGAAACAGTGACCCCTATTGGTCACCCATTTACAATCCAGCATTGATATTTAGTTTAAAAAAAAACTCAACTTTACCCGAGATTCAAACTGTCAGGAACCATGAATCAGATTGAGACAGACGTGCAGTAAAAATCACACTTTTTAGTAAAATGGTACAAACAGAGCAAATGTAGTCAAAACATAGCCAGGGTTCGGTAACCAGAGCGGGTAGTCGGAATAAGCTAGTAAAACAGGAATCCAGAGATCAGCGTAGTAGAGGCAGTAAACAGGATCATGAACCAGAAGGGAAGTCAGCCAGGCAAAAGTCTTTAAAAAGGAAAACACAGCAGAGAGTATCCAGGTATGTTGACCAGGCAAAGGCACAGGAGATCTGATCCAGGCAGTTTAAATAGCCAGCAGGGCTAGCTGACGATCAGGAAATGAATACCAGGTGAGTCACTGTGAAATGAAGAGTAATGGAAATTAACCGACAGCTGAGCACAGAGCTCTGAGAAGGAAGGGCTGAGCCCAGCCCTGACAGTACCCCCTCCTCAACGACCCCTCCCCCTCGGAGGACCACCAGGTTTGAGGGGAAAACATCTATGGAAAGCACGGAGGAGCCCTTTCCAAATAGATTGTATTTCATACTCCTCATGGTTCTCAACCTGAACTGGGTGAGGATGTGGTACGGAGGTGGTAAAGCGGTTGCATACCAAAGGTTTTAATAAGGAGACATGAAATACGCATATTAGAAGGAAGTTCTAAAGCGTAAGCCATTGGGTTGATCCTACGGAGAAAAGGCCCAATAAACCATGGTGCCAGTTTCAGTGAGGGAACATGGAGTCGGAGGTTGCGAGATGACAGCCAGACCCTGCCCCCAACTTGGTAGGAAGGAGCAAGTAGGCGTCCGTGGTCAGTATGGAGTCTGTACCCATCATTGGCACAATGCAAGGACTCTTGGACCTGTACCCAAGTGGAACGAAGACCATGGAGATGCTCCTCCAACGCAGGAATACTCTGAGGAACAAATGAGTCAGGTAACATGGATGGTTGGAAACCATAATTCGCCATGAATGTAGACAATCAGAAGCATTATTGATGGCACTATTGTGAGCAAACTCCGCCCAAGGTCTGATCAGCTGTTATGGTGGTCAGAAATGTAGCAACTTAAAAACTGCTCCAAGGACTGGTTGGCTTGTTCTGCAGGCCCCATTGAACTGTGGGCGATATGCAGAAGAGAAGGAAAGCTGAATTCCCAACTGTGCACAATAGGCTCACCAAAACCTGGACACAAACTGGCTGCCCCTGTCCGAGATGATAAGCTTGGGTAGCCCATGTAAGCGAAAGATCTCCTGAGCAAAAATGGAAGCCAGTTCTTAGGATGTGGGCAACTTCTTGAGTGGAATACAATTAGACAATTTTGAGAACCGGTCAACCACCATAAGGATAACTGTGTTGCCCTGGGAGTTGGGTAACTCCACAATGAAATCCATAGACAGGTGGGTCCAGGGCCTCTCTCCATTGGGTATGGGTTGTAGGAGGCCCACTGAAATGTGCCGTGGAGTCTTAATCTGAGCACACATGGAACAGGCAGCTACGAAGGCAGTTACATCAGCACGTAGACTAGGCCACCAGAATTGTTGGGAAATGGCCCAAAAGAGTTGATTCTTGCCAGGGTGGCCAGCAGCCTTGGGAGCATGGTAAGTCTGGAGCATGGCAGTACGGAGACTCTCTGGGACAAAGCAGCAGTCACAAGGTTTATCAGGAGGAGCATGAACCTGAGCAACAAGAATTTTGTCACCCAAAGGAGAAGTGAGACTAGTGCGAACCGTAGCCAGAATACGATCAGGAGGTATCACAGGAACAGGAACCGACTCCATCTTGAAAGCGGCAGCCCTTACATTCTTAATACCGGGTAAGAATGAGACTACGTAATTGAAGCTTGACAAGAAAAGAGACGATCGCGCCTCTCTGGGAGAGAGGCGTTTAGCCTCAGACAGGTTAGCCTCAGACAAGATTCTTATGGTCAGTCTGAATAAGAACTGCCACAGTGGTACCTTCGAGGAGATGTCTCCATTCTTTAAGGGGTAAAATTATTGCTAACAACTCTCTGTCCCCAATCTTAAAATTGCATTCTGTCTTCAGGAGACAATTTCTTGGAAAAGTAGTCACAAGGATGCATAGCACTCTCAGAGGTAGGACGTTGAGACAGTAGGGCACCAACTCTAATATCGGATGCATCAACCTCAAGGATGAAAGGTACCGTAGGATCAGGATGCACCAACACAGGAGCAGAAACAAAGGCAGCCTTGAGACTCTCAAAGGCATTAATGGAATCCGGAGACCAATTCTGTGGGTTACCGTCCTTTCTGGTCATATCAGTCAAGAGTTTGACCAGAGATGAGAAGTTACGAATAAACTTCCGATAATAATTGCCAAAACCAAGAAAATAGTGTTTAGACACAGAGTGGTGCCTAAATCTATTCCTAATGTCACTGATGTGTTAATTTAACCTAACTTGCAGACCCGCTTGGTCATGCCCATATACTGTAACCCACACGGGCACTGCTGTAGGTATACCACTCCTGTCGTGTAACATGTAATGAAGAGTTACAACACAACCACGCAATCATTGTTGTGTTCTGTTTCAAATGCCACTTTATTCATTGACAAACCCCCATAGACCCAGTCTGTGTGGACAGTATAGTCAGATGCTGACTTGACACCATCCACAAGTCGCCTAACTCTTTAATAAGACACAGACGTTGAACCAACACAATTGTACTTTTCACAAGTGCAGTACAGAGGATGTCGTTCAGTTCTTTTTAAGCGTAAGAACAAAATTACTTTCTACACCTTGTCCCTGTGATCGCTAACATTGATTGAGTATACCAAAAAAGGGGGAGAGAAGGGACTTATGGACTTTTTAGGCACCACAAAATTGTAGATAAAAATTCCTTATTTTATTTAATATCAAAAAACACATAACAAAAAAAGACAAAAAATATTGTTTAAAACACAACATATGTCTATACTTAAATTGTTGCTATACAACACCATCTACAATATGAAATTCTCCGGACATATGAGGAATAGCTTCAAATGTAGATCAGTCCGAAGAGGTGGCTAGATAGCAATTCCATAGTCAATTCATATGTTGAAATTGTTCGATGCTCGACATGTTTCGCGTATGGGCTACGCTTCCTCAAGAGCGATAACAATGTATGTTGTAACTATCAAAGTATATAACATTACAATTAATTGTTAGTATATATATATACATAGGTAGAAAACAGGCGTCTACAATGGCGCCACATATCTTATACAAAAAGGACAGTTATGTGCTTGCTCATGACAGGGCGGTAGTGGGCGTCAGTACCCGAGCGATGCTAGAGGACTGCTATGGGGGCGTGCACAACATAGTTATAGATGGTGTTTAAGTAGCAATAAAATAGATTTGTGACCCAAGTCAGGTTTTTAAGGAAGGAAGGGGGGGGGGGAGGGGGAAGGGGATAGGGAAGAGGGGGAAGGAGAGGGGGGGGGGGAAGAGGAGGGGAGAGGAAAGCGGGGGGGGGGGGGGAGGGGAGGGGGAGGGGAGAAAAAAAGAGAGAAAGAAAATGGAGGGTTCAAGAATAACCCCCCAAGAGGGTTTTTTTTTCTTTTTCCTTTCTCTTTTTTTCTCCCCCCCCCCCGCTTTCCTCTCCCCTCCTCTTCCCCCCCCCTCTCCTTCCCCCTCTTCCCTATCCCCTTCCCCCCCCCTTCCTTCCTTAAAAACCTGACTTGGGTCACAAATCTATTTTATTGCTACTTAAACACCATCTATAACTATGTTGTGCACGCCCCCATAGCAGTCCTCTAGCATCGCTCGGGTACTGACGCCCACTACCGCCCTGTCATGAGCAAGCACATAACTGTCCTTTTTGTATAAGATATGTGGCGCCATTGTAGACGCCTGTTTTCTACCTATGTATATATATACTAACAATTAATTGTAATGTTATATACTTTGATAGTTACAACATACATTGTTATCGCTCTTGAGGAAGCGTAGCCCATACGCGAAACATGTCGAGCATCGAACAATTTCAACATATGAATTGACTATGGAATTGCTATCTAGCCACCTCTTCGGACTGATCTACATTTGAAGCTATTCCTCATATGTCCGGAGAATTTCATATTGTAGATGGTGTTGTATAGCAACGATTTAAGTATAGACATATGTTGTGTTTTAAACAATATTTTTTGTCTTTTTTTGTTATGTGTTTTTTGATATTAAATAAAATAAGGAATTTTTATCTACAATTTTGTGGTGCCTAAAAAGTCCATAAGTCCCTTCTCTCCCCCTTTTTTGGTATATGCAATTGATAGGACGTGGCACAGTACTACTTTATGTGTATCCACGGCACCACTCCGTGTGATGATACACATTTCTTATATATTTTTCTTAAACATTGATTGAGGAAACATGGAAGAAACTGGAAGACCTAGCTAGGACTGGATTAACTAGTGCTAAACAGCAGGGGAAAAACAGAGGTTTGTAGCATATCACATAACTAAATAAGTTGTAATGGCCCTAAACCACCATTAGCTGTCAGCATAAATCAGAACAATAGTAAAGTGATCCAGTTCAATACAACAGCAGAAAAAATACACATACTGTAGGTGGGGCAGAACGTGGCATTTAGGCAGAAATGTTTATGGGCCTGCAGGCAGAAAAAAACATGAAAACCAAGACAACAGAACTGGAGATAAATTGGAGCGGACATCCCAAAGCAATGAAGCTCATTTCTTGCTTTAAAGTTTAAATAAAGAGGTTTTTTTTCTGCCCCACACCATTACCCCCAAGATGTAAGATGAGAATGTGAGGAACAGGTCATGAATGGTACAAACTTCCTAACTTAAAAGAGAAGTAAAAGATTTTTATTTATTTTTTTAGACTCATACTTACCTAGGTAGATGCAGCATCAGACCAATGCTGCATCTGTACCCCAGCACCTCTGCACTGAAAACCGAGCAATTGAACACCGCCGATCACTCGGTTCTGACAGCTCCGTGAGCAGAGAACTGCAGACTGTCAGTCACAGCTCTGTGCTCTGCCTCCTCCTAGCTCACTGGAGGGCTGAGCTGTGAAGGGGGCGGGGGCGGCCAGCTCAGGCTCTTAGCAGCTCGCTGAGAGGCTGAGCCGGGTGTCAGTGCAGGCACCTGACGGATCCAGACTTTATTGTCGCGATGACGCGGTTTCTGGACTGACAACAGTGACTTCAGCAGAGAGTGGACTTTAGCCTGCTCTCTGCTGAAAACGGGTCACAGGAGTGCAAAACGAACTGCACTCCTATGATCCATAGGAGAAGTACAGCCAAACAAGCTTTGGCTGGACTTCTCCTTTAAAAAACAGGTTATCCCATTTCATACCTCTCTTACCATGCCAACAATCTTTTATCCACCCTGTTTAGCAGAAGCTAGCGGAGCATTCTTTGAAGATTCCCTGGGGTTTGAGCCTTTTGGTAAAAGAAAAACAAATTCCCCCCTGCTGCTGATTTGATATTGGCATTTTTTTAAAGCATTTTAATACAGGGTGGTTCCCAAACAAAATGCTCATTTGTTTTTGTATTTGCACGTGCCAGACCATCTACATTGCCTATCACTGAAGGCAAAACATATATACCTTTTTTTATAGCCAGATGTCACTGACACTGGACTAGCTTGCTTGGAGATTGATGGTCTTTGAGGCAGAAAAAGGTTCAGTCATAAACCGAGTCTTCAAACCCCATTTTAAATGTGGATGAGGTATAAAATAAATACTGCGCTTACACTAATTTACATGAGCTGCGACTAAAAAGTAGTAAACCATATAATCTAATAAAATTCAAAAAGTCGCGCTAAAAAACTGAGAGTGGCAACAAACAAGTGCCCAAAAACCTCATAAAAATATGAGGATAAGTAGTGGTCACTGAGCAAATATTTCAATGCTAGTCAGTGTATGAATGCACCATAATAAAAATAAATAAGTGAATGTCTCAAAACAGGAACTGAGGCAAAATATAATAATGTGACAAATATATATCTGTGCCAAAACATAAAATAAATAATCAGTGTAGAGATAAACAAAATTATAAAACCCAAAAAAAGTCCATGGCTATACAGAAACGATAATGATTATAGTGCGTACATGCTTTGTAACACGCATGCAAAACAAAATGATGAGTGTCCCCAAGTGCTGAGTGAATACTGGAACAAAAACTTGCTGTAGTGACATAAGGTGCGTAGACAGACCTCCACCTCTCAAAAACTGCTGCCTCCTACCAGAAAAAATTGGTCTCCCAGTTATAGGAGACCTGAAAGAGCGGACGGCTACAACCCCAGCCAGGGATCTGTACAACAGGCACTTGTCATCCGAATCCAGGAACTCTCTCCACCAATCAAATCACCATGGATAGGATGTGTCCCCATGAAAGAAATAAAGTGCTCCACATAGCATAAAATCCAACGTTCTATTGAATAAAAAAGTAAAGATTGCACCTACAGAATCAGTAGCATAAAAAAACGTATAGGGAAGCTGGCCGGCTCCAAGGCAACCCGCGTCCCCCGGGCGCTCGAATCGCGGCGGCGTCGGGATGCAGCTCCTCCTCCCTTTTTGCTATAATAAATATACCCCCTGTATACCTGAACCTGCACACCTGAACGGTTTGTCCTGGTCGGCTTGTGCTATGCTGGCTAGCCAGGACAAACCGTGGTTCCAAAATAATATCTATGTGTTGAAATAAACCTGCACTCTTTTCCAGAAAAATTTCACAAATTATGTTGGCCTATATACAAAATGTCTGTAACCAATTGTTAAATGTTCTGGAAACAAGCCGATGCCTCTACGCCTATGTTCTTCTAAATTTGACATAATTTCTATTACTTTTAAAGAAAAAAAAAAACTTTTGAAGAACGAAGAAGTAATAACAAATCAATAAATTCTCCCTGCCAAATTTTTTCCTTAATATTGGCGGAGAGATGAAAGCCCAAAGACGACAACTTAGAAGGCATAGATTCCGTTAAACAAATCTCTGGAACATCCTGTATGTGCTACCTGTCACCCAAGAGAGCATCACTAGAAATTTCAGAAATGTTAGGTAAAGGTGTTGTTCCTTATCTGCCAATCCCAGGAGTAGAAACAGATGGCAGACAAGCCTCAGCACTGTGGCAGGTATTTGGTGCCAAAGGTAATAACCAAACAGCTGCTGCTGAATTAACCAATTAGAAACAGAATTATTGGATTTAAAACTGTCAATTAGACTAAAGAAAGAAGCAGTCAAATTACACAGTGGCTTTGGCTGCAAGGACTCACCTCCATTCTGAAGCTCTGGTTGGTCTACTAGCTGCGAGCACACCACAGGGACACACACTGATCCTCCTCATATTCCAAGCTTGCCTCCACAGGGGTATCTTCTCATTTTTGCCCCCTGGGACCTGGAGATCTTCTCCTCCTAGACTTCCAGATGTCATGCTGGTGTTCTTAGGGTTAATCTACAGGGCCAATTGTTGCTGCTGTGACAGCTCTTTATGTAGCCATGCCAACTGCTCCAATTATGTAATTCCTGTGGGCGGAGCCCACCCACACATAGTTGAAGTGCTTGTAAATCCACCTCCATCTTCAGAGGTACTGTGCCCTTGCACACCTCTTATTGGTTGTCGGTGGGAGGAATACACTCTTGTTCTTCTGGGCAGTGATGGAAAGTAGAGTAGTAGAGGCGGTGCTGCCACCCCCTCCTCTTGGCCAGACACCTGCTCCCATCTCCACATCTCATCATTCTTCCTTGAACTGAAATGGGAAACTTCTAGCCACACTGACTCTTTCTGGGCTTCAAAGAAAAAGGCACCTTCATCCCTTTGTCAGGGATGCTCCACTTGACGGCACAGAGTGCTTGAATCTTTATTCTAGACTTCACCAGGCTTCAGCCAACACAAACCCTTCATTTGAATTCATCCTGTTGACATGATGAATGATGTCATTGGAGGCACTTCTTCAGCCATTCCTCGCCACTTTCTTCTTCTACTCTCATGATCAGGTGCTGCATAAGAGCTTTCACATTCCCAAAAACACTCCTCCATGAATTCTGTTAGCTATGTATTATAACTCAAGAACTCACAAACGGAGGTCTTGACCTTTGGTGCTCTAAGCCTATAACCTGGGCTTTATATAAGGTCCTAAACCTCTTCTCGAAAATTTTCTAGGGTCAGCTGACAGGTCACAAGCTCCTAGCAGGTGTGATGGCTGATAGATGTAGGAAGCAGTGAAACTGCCACTTGCCGCATTCCCATAAAGGCAAGGGGGGGGCCTTAAAACAAGTGCCCCCTTTCTTCTCATTCTAGTCGGAGTGTATCTCTATAGGGGCCCAAAGAGCTAATAAGACAGGATATGATTAGTTTTCTACAAAACCACACTGGAGAGAAATTTCAGTTTTCGTTAGAGTTGGATTTTAGGTATTAAACTACACCTTTTTGGGCAGAATTTCACTTTTCTTAATAAATAGCATTTTCTATTGTCATTTCTGGCCCAGAAATCCCAATGTGCTTATCTCTCACTTACCTCATTTATAGAGGTGTTGAACTTTCATCTGTATGTTTGGATTTTTAGAAATGCTTTTTAACTTCATCACTTGTAGATTGTATCCCACCATTCACTTCCTTGCTGCATCATAGAAAGGGGTGTGATAGGGCGTGTTCACCTGTCTGGACTACACCTCCCTCATTACTATACCACCTCTTTTATTTTCCACCCGCTGTCTGTACAATCTGATTGTTTTTTTTTTTTTCTTTGAAAAATCTGTTTATTGCATTTTAAAACATTTAACAGAAAAACAACATACATTGGTCATGACGAGTATCAACTCTGGTTCTTACAGGAATTATGACGTTTGGTAAGCTATTGCATGAAACACGACAGGAATCATGGGGTACCATGATGATCGCAACAGGCTGGCTCTGTTGTGGAAAATTTTATATTAATGTATTGTCATAAGATTCTCCCAGTGTCTGTTCTCTTGCAGCCCGCTCTATGAAAGAGCTGACTGGGGTAGACTGACGCTGGTTGAGATCCGTTTGGTAGTGAAAAGCTCTTTGGGGATGTAAAGAAATGTTTGCGGAGTGGGGACGTGTCCGCCAGCTAAGGGCCCCTGTGCGATGCACAGAACGATCGTCTGGTGGGGGTGTGTTTGCTCTGCAAAGACATTATCGGTTTAACTCTCATGTTGCCCCTGTGTGCCTGATCAACACATTTGTGGCCCAATGAGTGTATGCCTGCCGATAATCTCTCGTCCATAAAGACAGTAAAATAATCCACGTATGCATTGTTCTCTGGAACAATGTATAATAGGGATTTCTATCAATGGAAATACGGGAGTCTTTTGGGTTGTTCTGGTTGGAGACAGAGTTAATGTTTGAAAGCCATGTGGCTTCTAAATCCTTATATGGTCATTGATATCCTGTGAGATCACAAGCTTTGTAAGAGGTGTTTGGCTGTTGGAGGCCGAACCCTCGAGCTTTGGGACTTCCTGTTATGCTAATAAGGAGTGAGCACATGGCTGAGCAGGCAGTGTGATCTTGGAACTGGAAACGTAAGGTTGTGTCTATTTGTGAGCATGGGGCACACACACCAGAGGAAGGGCTACATCAGAAGGAGAGACATATGATCAAAAGGTGAGATGCATTTATATCATTTGACAAAATTGTTATTATGATTAGAAACAGGAGATTTGGCTGTGTGCTCTGCGTACAACCAAATTTCCATGACAAAATGGCGGGCCAGGTACTTTATGGAGCAGACAGAACCCCCCTCCACATCAGTAAGAAAAGGGGGGAGAATGGATCTCAGTCTAGGACATCTCTTTCCGATGTGTTGCGGAGCCTCTGCTCTGCAAAAGAACACATTTTTCGTCTTTTCAAATAATGCTGGAAGTTTGATCGTATGTCTGGTGTGTGCCTGTGTGTGTGTGATTTGTATCTCAAATCTTTGTGTAAGGAGACTGTGTGTGTGTGGGTGCGGCTGATGCTGTGTAACAAGTTTGTAATGCATGTGAGAAATGGATGAATTGTAATTATTACTTATGTATGGGACAAGTAGATTACATGAGTTTTGTAAAGTGTTTGATTGACTCAAGACACAGATGGTTAGTGGACTTTGATGGTTATGAAAAGAACATGAAGGCATCACTGTTTGTATCTCTCAATGTCTTGTTCCTGTGAAAGCTGATGTGAACTGAGTTTGAGAGGAGAGGGTATGTGGCAGCCGTGTGCTTGTGTTTTTTAATGTGGTCTTTTTGTCATCGGCCATCTTGCTGTGGTCCAGATTTCATCTACCATGTGTTCCTAAGTTGTGCTTTTTCGTAGCTTTAACACTTTTAAATGTTTGTCTAAGGGTTCATTTAGTATCTCAAATGTGTAATTTTGTGGGGAGAAATTTTTGGTTTTGGCAGGAAAATGGTTATTGTCTGCTATTTCCTTTTGTTGTTGTCTATTTCCTTTTGTTGTTGTCTGCCATGTGACTACGGTCGGCCATTTTCTATTCCTTTGTGTGTGAACTTTAAAATATTTATCCATCTTGGTATTGAATTTCAGTTTTGGCGGGAAAATGCGCCATTTTGTTGTGGTCTGGCTTTTGTTGTGGTCACCATGTGCATCGGCGGACATTTTGAAGACCTGTGAGCCTTCCTACAGGGGAAGCTGCTCCATTGTCTATTCCTTTGTGTGTGTGCAAAGCCATGTGCTTTAAGCTACAATCTGGCTTCTAGGCACCATTTTGTGAATTCTATTTTTGTACTGTTTACATACTTTTCAAGGAAACTATTGCGTTTTCTGTATTGAATATTGGTTTTGAGTGAAATCTCTACTTTGCACTGAATTTCAATGGATAACAAGACTAGCTTTAACTGAGTTTTTGTACACAGCGGTGTGTGTGTTATTTTAATTTTTTAATGTTTGGGAGTTTCTCAGAGGGCAATTCATTGTTTTGAGGCTTGTATCGCTTTAGCTAAGGTTTGCTAGCCTGCAGTATCCCTCCCCTCCCTTTTCCTGTACATTGATATGTAAATAAACCAGTTTGAGGGGTTTTAGAGCTGGACACACAGCATTTTATGTATCAACAGGAAGTTGGTGGGGGGGGAGCTTGGAGTATCACACAAGCAAATGAGATTTGTACTCGGAAGGACAATGGGAAAATACTGGCGTTTAAAAGTGTTTTAAATTTAATTCCATTTTTATTTTTAAATTATATTAAGTTTTATACTGTAATACAGTTTTGGGTAGAGAGCAAACAGGAGGCATCCATGTTATTGTTGTAATATCTAGGTACAGAGAGAAGCTGCAGTGTTTTGTAAAAGAAGCAGGCAAAAGTGCTCTGTGTATATTCGTCTGGCGACGCAGTGTACGGTCGTACAGCGCAATGCGCTTGTGTATGCATACACTGTGAGGGGTTGAGACATAATTCGGGGGTTGATCTGTGGTTGTTGGCGAATCATTTGGCATAGTTAATAGTTTGGTTGTTAAACGAGTGCTACTCTGTAGTTCTGTGCCAAAAGTGTTGGGACAACAAGCCATAGAGTTGATGCCTTGTTTTAGTGTTTCTAGTTGAGTGACTAATTTGTAGTCCGTCAATCCACCATGTAAGAAGACACCGGGCGGTGGTCTCCGAAATTAGTCCAAGGGTTTCCCTGGACGCAGGGATAAGACGATAAGCCGATTTGAATCACCATGGGCAATGGCAGTCCGTGCAAGGGAAGGAATGCCAGGCTTCCCACAGTCAAACGGATGCACAAGAGCATGGAGTCTAGTTCTGAGGAAAAAGGCCATTAAACCCCAGAAAGATTGACATAGGTGGTCCAAGGATACTATTTTGGGTATCCCTCTGGAGTTGATGTAGCGCGACTGCGGCTTCAGAAATCTGTAAAGTTGAGTGAGTTGATGGATGCGTAGTACACGTTTGTGTGATTAAAAATACACAGGCCTGTTTTTTGAACTTTGTGTGGCTGGTCCATGCAAAGATTTTGAAATGCTCTCGTGCCTTTCAAATTGTATTCTTTTTCTATCGCTAAAAGAGTGAAGGCATCATTACATCTGGTCGTTTTTATTTTTTTCATTTTCGTTTTTGGGAACTATGAAATATCTCCCCCACATTTGTATCTAAATGTTTGTCTTTGTTTCATTGTTTGTATGTGGTAACAAGATGTTTGAACCTACCGCGCCCTCTTGCGTGTCGCAGCTGTTGTATTTTAGTAAGATTTACAGAGGGTTTAGTTATTATCGGTTTTGTGGAATGTCAGTGACAATTTACCAATGTACATGAATGTTGTTATGTTTAGCAGTCTTTGAAGGATAGAGTAATAACCTTTGTTTATAAGTATCTTTTCAGGTCCAAAGAGTTTCTGGAAGTGTGTGTACAGGTGTATAAGAAGGTAAAAGTATCATAGGCTATTTCACTGTTTTATTCTGCACCATTCTAAACCCTGCATGTCTTCCTCCAGTTTGTAATGAGGAAGAAGAAAAGGGGGGATGAGAGTGGTGAGAATAACACATTTTCAAACCAACAATACTAACCGCTCTAATTCCAACCAAGTTTGTGCCAAGACCGTCTTTCTTTGATAGAATTTGAATCAGCAAGCAGCAGTCTGGTGAAAGAGGCTCCTATCCCAGGTGCTAAGAACCTTTTTGTCAATGGTTCCAGGTATTACACCCCAGATGGTAAGCCACGCACAGGTTATGCAGTGACCACAGTCCCGATGTCTGGGTTATTGTCATACAAAGTTTGTTTGGAGGTCAACCAAAACCAGAGTTGTACTTTCCTCATTAGCTGTCACCTACATTCTCAGCTGATGGGGTGGGTGCAATCACTGTAACATGAACTTCAAAAGGTCCACCACAGGGTTCACGAGTCCATCCTGGACCCTGACACAATAACCAGTTTACATTCTTTCCAACCAGGTGACTGGGTCATTATAAAGAAGCTTGAGGGATGAGACCACGCCAGCCACTGCAAGAAGCGGATCAACCACAAAGAGTAGAGAAGTATCTTTGTTAATTTGTATTTTTTTGTTTAATAAATTTTGGCAAGGGTAATGATGAAAAGCATCACAACTAGCTAAGAAAGAGAATAGGACACATGGTCGGGTATTAGTGACCCAGCGATGACGGCGGTACATGCTATATGTGACGTTCATATTGGTGTGAGGAGTTTTGACAGACTAGTAAAATCCAAACAGACACCTGTCAAAAGAACTTAACAAAACATTTCAAGAGGGTAAAATTAATTATAATTTTAACAATAGCTCTGGTTCTTGCCAGCTTTGGTATCGGGATAACTAGGTAGCCCACAAGTGTGCCTCAACTGTAGTTTGGTATTAATGCGGATCTGCAGCTTATAAGGTAATTCCCCTAAGGCAAGAGGTTCATGTGTGCTGGTGAAACTCGTCCCAGCATCTTATGTCGCGGTCGATCGTGAGGATCTGATGGCGCGAGAGAAGGTAAGAATAGCAGGGACAGCTGGAAGGGAATTACTTGTACACGGTGGGGGCTTGAGCTTATGAAATGCTTGAACAATTTCTCATCCATTGAGGATGGGATGTCTTCATGTAACTGTTGAAGCTACAAGGAAGTTCCCACAGTCCAAGGGGGTTTCTGGGAATTCATAAGTAAAGATTGTTATATCTGGATCGGGGATAATAGTGCCAAAGTTCAGGCCCATATGGATAAGGTTTAGATCCCTACAAGGCAAAACCAGAGCTATAGATAGTGAAGGTTGGAATCCTTTTTAAGGGTTTGGGAATCGTTGGGGATTTAATTTTTATTTCGCAGCGGATCATAGTGAAGGAAGTAGGGGTATATATGCTCATGTTGTTTTTGTTTCTATTCCTTCTATATGCCATGATGAGGTGCTCCTGTTGCCTGATTGGATGCGTGACCAGAGCCTGAGGAGATGACCACATCTTCCCTGATGAGATGCCCCGAAGCCCGACCCACGTACAAGACATAGAGGATGCCAGACCGACCAGCGACTACTACAGCTCACCACGTCATCTCCAACAAAGTCTACATGTCAAGCCGTGTTTTACTTTTTATGGACTAAGAAGAAGATCAGGATTCATTGAGGGACACATGGGATCATATGACAAGAGGAGGGAACTGTTGTGGATAATTTTATTTTAATGTATTGTCATAAGAGTCTCCCAGTGTCTGTCCTCTTGCAGCCCGCTCTAAAGAGCTGACTGGAGTAGACTGACGCTGGTTGAGATCCGTTTGGTAGTGAAAAGCTCTTTAGAGAAATGTTTGCGGAGTGGGGACGTGTCCGCCAGCTAAGGGCCCCTGTGCGATGCGCAGAACGATCGTCTGGTGGGGGTGTGTTTGCTCTGCAAAGACATTATCGGTTTAACAAGTGTGCTCTCATGTTGTCCCTGTGTGCCTGATCAACACATTTGTGGCCCAATGAGTGTACACCTGCCGATAATCTCTCATTCACAAAGACAGTAGAAGAATCCAGGTATGCATTGTTCTCTGGAACAATGTATAATAGGGATTTCTATCAATGGAAATACGGGAGTCTTTTGGGTTGTTCTGGTTGGAGACAGAGTTAATGTTTGAAAGCCATGTGGCTTCTAAAAACATGAATGCACCCTGTCTCTGCTCAGACACACCCATAAGACTCCTGTAGTCATTGTTCATTGGTTGTTGTATTTTCCTGTGTTGTTAAATCCTTATATGGTCATTGATATCCTGTGAGGTCACAAGCTTTGTAAGAGGTGTTTGGCTGTTGGAGGCCGAACCCTCGAGCTTTGGGACTTCCTGTTATGCTAATATAGAGTGAGCACACGGCTGAGCAGGCAGTGTGATCTTGGAACTGGAAACGTAAGGTTGTGTCTATCTGTGAGCATGGGGCACACACACCAGAGGAAGGGCTACATCAGAAGGAGAGACATATGATCAAAAGGTGAGATGCATTTATATCATTTGACGAAATTGTTATTATGATTAGAAACAGGAGATTTGGCTGTGTGCTCTGCGTGCAACCAAATTTCCATGACAGCTCCTTAAGTAGGACAGTGTGGAGCTAGAACGTGCACCTCAGAAATACATGTTACACTTACAATTGTAAATAACTATCCATTGACAGAGGGTAGGGGGTTAAGTTGGGTGTGAGTCCGAGGCTGTGGAGGAATCCGCCAGCCATTTGGACCAAACCTTGTCATATTTTTGAGGGCATCCTCTGTTAGCATAGCAATCCTTGTATAGGCAAGCTGTTATTAACCAACTGTTTCCACAGGGAGAGAGAGGGAGGAGTGAGCTTGCGCCAGCTAAGGGCTATGGCTTTACAGGCATAAATAGAAGTAGCTCGACGAGGGTATGGCTTGCTACAGTGGGAATTAGTTGTTCTATCAGGCCCAACATACATATTTCCATGGAGGGTTGGAGTGGTATGGTGGTGACCTGGGTTATGACATTCAGTATCTCTTTCCAATATTCGACAATGGCCGAGCAGGTCCAAAAAATATGAGTAAAGTCACCAGGTATTTTTCCACAAAGCCAGCACCCTGGGGGGAGGCGGGATTCATTTTGTGTAGTCTGTGTGGGATAAAGTATGCGCGATGGACCATCTTGAACTGGATTACCCAGTCTCTCAATGAGACCAGGGATCTGAAAGGGAATTTCCATGTGTCATCCCAATCATCACTGTCAAAGTCAGGAATGTCGTGTAGCCATTTGTTCCTAAGTTTTTCCTGGGTAGGGAGGGAGGTCATTGTCAAATGGGAGTATATCCGCGAGGTGGGCTTATTTGCACATCCGGATCTGAGGAGGTCCTCCAATGTAGATTGGATCGTCAGGAGGGGAGAACTGGAGAATTGGCAATGAAAGTTACATAGTTACATAGTAGGTGAGGTTGAAAAAAGACACAAGTCCATCAAGTCCAACCTATGTGTGTGATTATGTGTCAGTATTTCATTACATATCCCTGTATGTTGCAGTCATTCAGGTGATTATCTAATAGTTTCTTGAAGCTATCAATGCTCCCCGCTGACACCACCGCCTGTGGAAGGGAATTCCACATCCTTGCCGCTCTTACAGTAAAGAACCCTCTACGTAGTTTAAGATTAAACCTCTTTTCTTCTAATTGTAATGAGTGGCCACAAGTCTTATTAAACTCTCTTCTGCGAAAAAGTTTTATCCCTATTGTGGGGTCACCAGTACAGTATTTGTAAATTGAAATCATATCCCCTCTCAAGCGTCTCTTCTCCAGAGAGAATAAGTTTAGAGCTTGCAACCTTTCCTCATAACTAAGATCCTCCAGACCCTTTATTAGCTTTGTTGCCCTTCTTTGTACTCGCTCCATTTCCAGTACATCCCTCCTGAGGACTGGTGCCCAGAACTGGACAGCATACTCAAGGTGCGGCCGGACCAGAGGCTTGTAGAGCGGGAGAATTATCGTTTTATCTCTGGAGTTGATCCCCCTTTTAATGCATGCCAATATTCTGTTTGCTTTATTAGCAGCAGCTTGGCATTGCATGCCATTGCTGAGCCTATCATCTACTAGGACCCCCAGGTCCTTTTCCATCCTAGATTCCCCCAGAGGTTCTCCCCCCAGTGTATAGATTGCATTCATATTTTTGCCACCCAAATGCATTATTTTACATTTTTCTACATTGAACCTCATTTGCCATGTAGTCGCCCACCCCATTAATTTGTTCAGGTCTTTTTGCAAGATTTCCACATCCTGCGGAGAAATTATTGCCCTGCTTAGCTTAGTATCGTCTGCAAATACAGAGATTGAACTGTTTATCCCATCCTCCAGATCGTTTATGTACAAATTAAATAGGACTGGTCCCAGCACAGAACCCTGGGGAACCCCACTACCCACCCCTGACCATTCTGAGTACTCCCCATTTATCACCACCCTCTGAACACGCCCTTGTAGCCAGTTTTCAATCCATGTACTCACCCTATGGTCCATGCCAACGCACCTTATTTTGTACAGTAAACGTTTATGGGGAACTGTGTCAAATGCTTTTGCAAAATCCAGATACACCACGTCTACGGGCCTTCCTTTATCTAGATGGCAACTCACCTCCTCAAAGAAGGTTAATAGATTGGTTTGGCAAGAAGGATTCTTCATGAATACATGCCGATTACTGCTAATGATATCATTCTTATTACTAAAATCTTGTATATAGTCCCTTATCATCCCCTCCAAGAGTTTACATACTATTGATGTTAGGCTAACTGGTCTGTAATTCCCAGGGATGTTTTTTGGGCCTTTTTTAAATATTGGTGCTACATTGGCTTTTCTCCAATCAGCTGGTACCATTCCAGTCAATAGACTGTCTGTAAAAATTAGGAACAACGGTCTGGCAATCACCTGACTGAGTTCCCTAAGTACCCTTGGATGCAAGCCATCTGGTCCCGGTGATTTATTAATGTTAAGTTTCTCAAGTCTAATTTTAATTCCGTCCTCTGTTAACCATGTAGGTGCTTCCTGTGTTGTGTCATGAGGATAAACACTGCAGTTTTGGTTACTGAAGCCCCCCGATTCACTCGTGAAGACTGAGGAGAAGAATAAATTCAATACCTTTGCCATCTCCCCATCCTTTGTAACCAGATGTCCTTCCTCATTCTTTATGGGGCCAATATGGTCTGTCCTCCCTTTTTTACTGTTTACATACTTAAAGAATTTCTTGGGATTTTTTTTGCTCTCCTCCGCTATGCGTCTTTCATGTTCTATCTTAGCCATCCTAATTGCACCCTTACATTTCTTATTGCATTCTTTATAAAGTCTGAATGCTGAGGATGATCCCTCAACCTTGTATTTTTTGAAGGCCTTCTCCTTTGCTTTTATATGCATTTTTACATTGGAGTTAAGCCACCCAGGATTTTTGTTCGCTCTTTTAAATTTATTACCCAATGGGATACATTGGCTAATGCCCTTATTTAATATGCTTTTAAAGCAAACCCATCTCTCCTCCGTATTCTTTGTTCCTAATATTTTATCCCAATTTATGCCTTTTAGCAAGGTTTGTAGTTTAGGGAAGTTGGCTCTTTTGAAATTCAGTGTCTTTGTGTTCCCTTCATGTTTCCTATTTGTGTGATTTATACTGAAACTAATTGACCTGTGATCGCTGTTACCTAAATTGCCCCGTATTTCCACATCTGTGATCAGGTCTGTATTGTTGGTAATCAGTAGATCCAGTAATGTTTTATTTCTAGTTGGTGTGTCTACCATCTGACCCATAAAATTGTCCTGCAAGACATTAAGGAACTGGCGAGCCTTAAATGAATGCGCGGTTCCCTCCGCCCAGTCTATGTCTGGATAATTAAAATCCCCCATTATGATAACACTTCCCATCCTTGCTGCTAATCCAATTTGTGATAGGAGATCCGTCTCCACTTCCTCCCTCAGGTTAGGGGGCCTATAGCATACTCCCAGTATTATTTTCCCCTTAGCTTCATACCTTTGGAGCTCTACCCAGAAGGATTCCACCTCCTCTCTAGCTCCCTCAGTGATGTCATCTCTCACATTCACTTGTACATTATTCTTGATATATAGGCATACCCCTCCCCCTTTTTTACCCTCTCTATCCTTGCGGTATAGGGTATACCCTTGAATGTTTGCCAGCCAATCATGAGAGCTGTTGAACCAGGTCTTCTCTGAAATTCCCACAAAATCCAAATCCTCCTTGTACATCAGTATCTCTAGTTCACCCATCTTGTCCGCCATGCTCCTGGCATTGGTGAACATGCCACATAGTTTAGACCAGTCGCATATTGTCCTCGTATTGGGTGTTTCGAGATTGCAACTAGGACTTGCTACTATACTCACCTTGTGTTTTTGTGCTTTGGTTAACCTACCACTAATGCCCCCAATACTACCCTCTGGAATATCTTCCGCGCTGGCTATCTCTGTCTCTGGACCCTCCCCCCCATCGCCTAGTTTAAAAACCCCTCTAACTCTTTGGCCATCTTCATTCCCAGCAGATCTGCACCCTCCTCATTTAGGTGCAGTCCGTCCCTTCTATAGTACCGGTTACCGACTGAGAAGTCGGCCCAGTCCTCCAGGAACCCAAACCCCTCCTTACTACACCAGCTCTTCAGCCACTTGTTTACTTCCCTAATCTCCCTCTGCCTTTCTGGTGTGGCTCGATGTACCAGTAGTATTCCTGAGAATACTACCTTGGAGGTCCTTTTCCTCAATTTAGCTCCTAAGTCCCTAAAATCCTTCTTTAGGACACTCCATCTGCCTCTGACTTTGTCATTGGTGCCAACGTGCACCGTGACAGCCGGGTCTTCCCCAGCCCCTCCCAGTAATCTGTCCACAAGATCCGTGATGTGCCGAACCCGAGCGCCCGGTAGACAACATACTGTTCGGCGCTTCAGGTCTTGGTTACAGATTGCCCTCTCTGTCCTTCTAAGAATTGAGTCCCCTACCACCAGAATCTGTCTTTCCTTTCCCTTTGCTGCCCCCCCACTCTCACTGGAGGAGTTCTTCCCCCGGCAGCTAGGAGAGTCCCTCAGCTCCAGCAGTGCTGGTCCCTGACTGGTTTCACCAATGTCACTCAATGGAGTGTACTTATTGGGATGCTCCAGTCCTGGATCGGCCTCCCTGGCACTTCCCCCTCTACCCCTCCTGACTGTCACCCATCTACTCTTTGCTAGTGCCTGCACCTCTTTGTCTCCACCCGCCTCTGTGCTGGCCCCTGCCGGCACCTGCCGTGTATGTTCCTGGCTCTCCTTTCATATGGAGGGACTTCTCAGTGCTGACAGTTGCTACCCCAGATTCAGAACCTGGGCTTCCAGGGAAACAATGTGCTTACATTTTGCACAGCAGTATTCGCCCTCGATCGGGTGATCAAGGAACGCATACATGCAGCAAGATGTACAAAGAGTCGCCTCTCCACACCCACCGGGCATCGTACCTATTAAATTTAGTGAGGATTTGGGGATTTTACCCTGTCCAAATTACCTAACAGCTAGCTTCCTGGCTCTAATACTCAAGACAATAAACAGGTACACAACAAGACAATACACAGGTACTCACAGACCTATGTGCAATCGCAGAACAGTCGCAGACCTACGTGCACTCGCAATACTCAAGTATACAGTACACAATACACAAGTACTAATGATCCACACACACACTACTCAGAAAACACTCAGGTACTCACACTACACAGGTACTATGACCCCTGTTATAACCTCCTGTTTTAAACTCTGGTTTTTAACTCACCACTTAGACCAGTTCCACAGCCTCGCACTGAGCAGGCTCAGGATGAGTCCTACACACAATTATATAGGCACCTGTGAGCAATTAACCACCCCCCCCCTTAATTGATAGCCTGAAGGAACCAAAGAAAAAAAAAAAAGCTATTTAAAAAGTGACAGAAAAAGGTGATTGAAAAACAGCAAAAATCTTTGCTTGTTATGGTAAAGATCCAGCCTGGTAAGTTCAGTAAGATGGAGGTGCAGTTCCCGTTTCGCTGCATTAAGGACGTCAAAGCCAGAGTCGGTGGGGTCGGGCGTGTAGGCCTCAGTCTGGGTATCTACCTTGTTTTGTAACTCAGTTGTGGTAGCGGCTTGTTCTCTACGGATCCCAGCTAGTGAGGAGATGTACTGACCCCTAGTGAAAGCCTTGAAGGCGTCTCAAGTGACCTCTGGGGGGGAGGACCCCGTAATAAGTTCCCAGTATTCGGTAAGGCGAGGTGGGATAGTGTTGGTCAAATCGGCGTGAGAGAGCCAGTGGGTTCCTAAGCGCCAAAAGATCGAAGGTTCGGGAGGTGGGGAAGCGGATATTGAGAAGGAGGGGGCAATGATCTGATAGCCCACTTGGTAGGTATGTGGCATCTAGCACGTCCGACATTATGGCCAGATTTGCAAAAGCAAGGTCAATGCGTGAGGATGTTTTGTATGTGGTGGAGAAGCAGGAGTAAGCCCTGGTCGAGGGGTGTTTCCACCTCCAGACCTCGGTCACTCCCATTGCCTGTGCCCATGTGGATAAGTCTGTGGAGCATGGTTTAGGGGGTACTGGTCTGTGTAAATCCAGGGCTAGGATGGCGTTTAAGTCGCCCATGAGTAACAGCCTGGCAGGATAGTATGGGGTAACCCGCTCTGGATGGTGAGAAGGGAAGAAAGGACGTATATATTTACCACAATATATCTCGTGCCCAAAACAGTGAAAACCACTAGCACATATTTGCCCTGGGGGTCGGTGTGAATCTGCTCCGCTACGCATGGAAAAGATATGCTGACCAGCACCGAGATCCCCTGGCATAAGTGGAGTAGGAGGTATGAAAGGCTCTCTGGATCCACGGCTTCTTTAGTGCCAATAATTTGCTGCCCATAAGGTGCGTCTCTTGAAGCAGTATCATGTGGGGGTAATTTGAAATACTTAAATAGTACTGCTCTTTTAAATTTGGAATTAAGCCCCCGGACAATCCAGGATAAGATGTTAAAAGGTAGACATATCACGTGTAGCCATCAGGAGGTTTCAGTACAATATCAAGGAGGTGCACATTTACGCTAATAGCGTGTGACAGGAGCTGCATGGTTCCAGAGAGCTCATTGCAAATACAGTCATGACCAAGCAATAATCAGACTAACAGAAGAACACTTACATTAACAAAAAACAGAAACATTACCCATGTGGACAAGTTGTCCTTTCTGCCCTCATCTGATGACATCCCCGAACTGGGGAGTGATTAGGCCAGGCCTGTACCCAAAACTTAAACCTTAACCTAAAACTGGTAATAGTTTGGTGCTATGCCTAACGCTCCAGAGAAAGCTCCAGAGGCTCCTCCAGAAAAACGGGGGGGGGGGGGGGGGGGGAACCTGTGAAGGGCAATGGTGGCAAAACCAGTGGTTCCAGATGTCTGGAAATAGGGTGGGGGCCTGCCTGCAAGCAGCGGTAGTTTCCAATAGCGGTGGGGGAAAAAAATCACAGCAATAGTTCAGTCAATGCAGGAGTCGAAAATGGAAAAAACTCTGAGATTTCCACAGGGACTGTTGGAGCTGCATATCCAGGAGGGTGAGACAGGAGGTGAGGGAACAGAAGTGTGACAAAAGGGATTCAACAGGGCATGGGGAGTTGGCGCAGGTAGTGCCTTTTTCTCTCAGCCATTTGCGTACCTCCGTGATGGATTTGCAGCGCTGCTGTATCTCTTGGGAATAGTCCGGGAAGAACAGCAGTTTGGTGTCTTCATACTTGATGTCAGGTTTGGAGCGGGCCGCAGCCAGAATGCGGTTCCGGTCCCTGTAATTTAGGAACCATAGCAGGAAAGGGCGCTGTGGGGCCCAGGCCTAGGAGGGGTCGGTGGCACTTTGTGGGCTTGTTCAACAACAAAGATAGGTGGTAGGTCGGTGAGGCCAAATAGGTCAATCAAGAGTCGTTCGGTAAAGTCAGTGGGCCTAGAGCCTTCAGCCCGCTCTGGGAGGCCCAGGATACGAATATTATTACGCCGTAGGCGATTCTCGGTGTCTATTGCACGTTCCTGGAGTGGCCGTACCTGCAATTGCAGGGCCCGGATGTCCCTGGAGTCCGACCGGACCACATCTTCCACGTGGGAGACCCGGTCCTCCACCCTCGTGACCCGGGCTCGGAACTTGTCGAGGTCTTCACAGATTAAGCCAACATCCGATGCCACATAATCGATTTTGGCCGTCAGGGAAGCTTTGCTGTCCGCAATCGCCGCCAGGATGTCTGCTCCATGTCTGCTCTGGAGGGATAAGCTGTGCTTCCCGGCTCCTCTGCCGTTTGTGTTCTGGCAGACATGCTCTGTGATGGCACGCGCATAGCAAATATGGCCCCTTGCTGGGAGGAAGGGAGAGCGCCGGAGTCGATTTGAGCTGAGCGGGTCCGCGGCAGTCCCATCCGAGCGGAACCGGAGTGATGGGGATGATCCTGGGACAGCAGGGAATCTGGTGATAGGCAGTAAGGTAGGAAACGAGGGCTGACAGCGCCGTTTAAACCTGGAAAATAGTGACAGGATCGGAGCTACGGTGAAGTGCGACCGCTCTCGTTCACATGCCGGCCACACCCCCACAATGTGATTGTTTGATCATTTTTTTAATTGCTTGATGATAATATACTTATTTTATTTGCTACTATACAGCCTGTTGCCTATATCTTATATGCTAATACAGTTGTGGGTAGTATACTATTAACAAGCTCATAGGTGTTTGCAGCATCTTATTACCTAATTAGGTATGTCAGAGGGGCTGAAGCAGTTTTTGGAGTTCACAGAACAGAGAACCCTTCATACCAAGTGGCTCCTCTGGGGATAAGCGCTATATACATATTCCTCTCCTGTACTAAAATTGCTTACTCTGATGTCAATGCACATTAGAAGCTGCGGAAAGTTAGATAGAGCCCCTCACTTTTCCTGGCTGGTGGAAATCCAACATCTAGCTCTTTCCTCCCCAGTCCAGCTCGCTCCTTTCCTTTATTGGATTCAGTTCTACCACTAATAGAGGCTCAGCGTCACATGGCAGGTACCGGAATTGTCTGCATGCAAATGTAGGCTACATTTCGCCTAGAAATGCCCACTCCTCCAGACTAACATCCACCCATAAAGGCATGATATTTGTATAACTCCTCCCAAGAGTCAGCCCACTGATTGCATCATGGCTGAGTGCTCTTAAAAGGAGTACTGAGACAGGATGTAATGTTTTCAGGAAGCCTTGTACCGCACCCTTTTGACCTCTCCCTCAACCCATGATCTGCCTGCACTACATTGAGAAGCACAGAGACCTAGTGATTATGTCACTGCATCTAAAAATAGGGGAAGTAATGAAAACAGAAAGGTTTTATTTAAAAATTCCAATAGCCTGTTGACAAGGGAGAGAAGGCAAAGCATAAGCAGATTAAACTTCTGCTTTACGTATTAATGCTTTTTCGTTACTGACTCATTGCTGTTTGCTTCAACCGGTGTCAGCTAGCAATGGTGGCTCAAACGTCATAACACAACCCATCTTAGTAATGATGACATTTTTATATCTTCTCATTCTAAAGCATGTTTATGGTGGAGTAATACAGAGATGTTGGGAGACTCCAATGCGCATGGAATAAGTTGCTCATTTAATGTTGGGAAGATGTATCTTGTGTATACAATGGAAACATTTAAAGCATAACTCCACTTGTGTTAAGAAAAAAAACATTCCCCTTTGGGTGATCTATGTACATTGCAAGGATTATAACAAACTTTGTTTCAGATTACTACCTTTTGTTATTCTGAAGAAATCCCTGTGTGTTTCTCTGTAGGTCTAATGGGACTGGTTTCATAATTAACTGTCAGGTGTGGAGCTACAAGGCACTAATGAGGAAATCTGCTGGGCCTGCATCCCTTTAGAGAGGTTCTCTCAAAAATGATATTTTTGCTGCAAGGGATGCCTGAAATCTGACTTGTATCTTAAGAAGACTTCTGGGAAACTTGATGAGCCAATCACACAAGAAGGAAATGATGTTTCTGGGGCGTGGTCAGTACACACTCTGTGTACGGAAAACTCCAGGTAGCCATACTGCAATGCATTCTCAGAAAATTACATTGGCTGCAGATTAAAAAGGAAAGGTCATTTTTAACCACTTCAGCCCCGGACCATTTGGCTGCCCAAAGACCAGAGTGTTTTTTGCGATACAGCACTGCGTCACTTTAACTGACAACTGCGCGGTCGTGTGACGTGGCTCCCAAACAAAATTGACATCTTTTTTTCCACACAAATAGAGCTTTCTTTTTGTGGTATTTGATCACTTCTGCGGTTTTTATTTTTTGCACGATAAACAAAAAAAGAGGGACAATTTTTAAAAAAACGCATTATTTTTTACTTTTTGCTATAATAAATATCCCCCAAAAAATATATAAAAAAACATTTTTTTCCTCAGTTTAGGCCGATACATATTCTTCTACATATTTTTGTTAAAAAAAAATCGCAATATTGATTGGTTTGCGCAAAAGTTATAGCGTCAACAAAATAGGGGATAGTTTTATGGCATTTTTATTAATAATTTTTTTTTTACTAGTAATGGCGGCGATCAGCAATTTTTATCGTGACTGCGACATTATGGCGGACACGTCGGACAAATTTGACACATTTTTGGGACCATTGGCATTAATACAGCGATCAGTGCGATTAAAAATGCATTGATTACTGTAAAAATGTCACTGGCAGTGAAGGGGTTAACACTAGGGGGCAGTGAAGGGGTCAATGTGTGTCCTATTGTGTGTTCTAACTGAAGAGGAATGGGGACTGTGCAGGGAAACTAACAGATCGCTGTTCATACTCTGTATGAACAGACGATCTGTCAGTTTCCTGCTCAGAGAATGGGAAACTGTGTGTTTACACACACCGTTCCGGGTTCTCCATGTGCCCCGAGCGATCACGGGAGCCCGGCGGTGATCGAGACTGCCGGGCACTCGCATCGGCTCGGGGAGCGAGCGGGGGCGCAGGCGCCCCCTAGTGGCCACAGGGCGAAGCGACGTTACATAACGTTGTTTCGCTCAGCCGTGCCATGTTGCCGCAGTACAACTGTGGTGGCTGGTCGGCATGTGGTTAATAACATTCAATTACAAAATGATTAGTGTCACAATCACATACGATATATATTTTTTTCTTTATTTGCTATTTTTTTTTTTCCACGAAAGTGGAGTTACCCTTTAACAAATGTATTTTCACCCTGTAAGAATTCTTCCATTCCCCTAAAGTCTCATGGATGACAGATGTCACAAAAGGATAACATTGTGCCAAAATAACATATTGTAAGCAACAAAGATATGCCACAGGACAAACCTCTATGTTCATGGATGGTCTAGTGCAAGAGAAATAATTGTTTATTCACAAAAAATCTATTACTCCTCAGTTATAGTTGCTGGCAAACCTATTTTATTAAATTTATGTGGCAGTCTATATATTTCTATATAAATGACCTTGGGTTTAAACCTGGCAACAGTATTAGTCCCATGTAATATTTTGATAGAATATGTTAATTTTGTTTCATTCAAAGCGATGGTAAACACGGGGAAAAAAATGTTTCCCCCTGCAAGGCAATGTCATAATGTGCTAGTATGCATTGCCTACAGGTCATTTTTATTATAAGCTTACCTGTAGGTAAAAAGGGCCTATATGAATTACTACTACCACTTTAAAGGCCCAATACAAGATACATCTGTCCAATGAGTTTACATTTGTTTAAGTGCCTGAGGAGCTGGTGTAGAAAGGAGGGGTTTGGGTTCCTGGAGAACTGGTGTGACTTCTCAGTTGGTCACCAGTTCTATAGAAGGGATGGACTGCACCTAAATGGGGAAGGTGCAGATCTGCTGGGAGTGAAGATGGCCGAAAAGTTAGAGGGGCTTTTAAACTAGGCGACAGAGGGGAAGGTCCAGAGGTAGAGATAGTCATCACAGAACTTATTCCATAGGGTTGTATTGGGGGCATTGGCTAAAGCACCTAAACCCAAGGTAAGTATAGTAACAAGTCCTATTTGCAACTCCAGAGCACCCAATGAGATAGTATGCGACTGGTCTAAACTACGTGGCATGTTCACCAACACCAGGAGCAGGGCAGCCATCAGAAATTTTTGGGCCCCTTACACAGCTTTAGGCCTGCCCCCCCCCCCCCTCCCCCCCCCCGCCGCCGAGCCTGACCACCAACATTCGCCAGGGCTTGCCCACGGGCCATCCTACCGAATCCGCACACTGGCCACCCCACCTGTATGCTAGGGTTGCCACATCATCCCTTTAATCCAGGACACACATTAATTACACAGGTTCTGTGGCTGATTAAGGTGGTAATTAAACTCACTTGGTGCCTTATCTGCATTAAATCAGCCTCAGAACGTGTGTAATTAATATGTGTCCTGGATTAAAGGGATGATCTCCAAATATCATCCAAATCGACCTCTCCGCTCCTCTCAAGACCTCCTGCTTTCAAGCTCTCTCATCTCCTCCTCCCATGCTCGTCTCCAGGATTTCTCCAGAGCCTCTCCCCGGCTATCCCCTACTCTTGCTACCTTCAGGCGATCCCTGAAAACTCATCTCTTCAGGAAAGCCTATCACGTCTCCAACTAATCTCCTACCACTTCCACCAGCTCATTCCCCACAGTTACAACCTTTTGTACCACCTGCCCCACCCTATTAGATTGTAAGCTCTTCTGAGCAGGGCCCTCTTAATCCTCTTGTATTTTATTGTATTATAACTGTATTGTCTCCCTTTTATATTGTAAAGCACTGCGTAAACTGTTGGCGCTATATAAATCCTGAATAATAATAATAATGATGTGGCAACCCTACTGTATGCACTCAGCCCCCCTCAACCATGTATATATGTCAGCCTTCCTCACACCTGTAAATATGTCAGCCCCCCACACACCTGTATATATGTCAGCCTTCCTCACACCTGTATATATGTCAGCCCCCACACACACCTGTATATATGCCAGCCCCCACACACACATCTGTGTATATGTAAGCACCCCTCACACCTGTATATTTGGCAGCACCCCCATACACCTGTATATATGCTAGCCTCCCCCCCCACACACACCTGTATATACCTCAGCCCCCCTCAAACCTGTGTAAATGTCAGCCCCCTCACACCAGTATATATGTCAGCCCCCCCACACACAACTGTATTTATGTCAGCCCCCCTCACACCTGTATTTATTTGTCAGCCCCCTCACACATGTATATATTTCACCCCCCCACACACACACCTGTATATATGTCAGCCCCCTCACACCTGTATATATGTCAGCCCCCCCCACACACCTGTATATATGTCAGCCCCCCTCACCCCTGTATATATTTTAGCCCCCCACACACCTGTATAAATGCCAGCCCCCCCCCTCCCACACACCTGTAGACAGTGGCGGCTGGGGCTGGTGCTCAAAAATTTCCTGGGGGGGGGGGGGGCGCAAACAAACTGAAGAATTCAGAAAAAAATCATCAATTGCAGCCACTGTGCCCATCAAATACCAAAAATCAAGGCACACAGACCAGAGGCCAAGTGAAAAGTCAAAAAGAAAAATTAAATATAGCTGTGGCCGATGCTATCGAAAAATTAAAAGACAAAGGAGGACAGAAGATATAATCAAAGAGGTGAAAAGCGCTGATCAGCAGACATAAATAGGACCCTCAGAGGCAAAGTAAAAACTTTTTATTATTGTTAACCACTTGACAACTGGGCACTTAAACCCCCTTCCTAACCAGACCAATTTTCAGCTTTTGGTGCTCTCACATTTTGAATGACAATTACTCAATCATGCAACACTGTATCTATATGAAATTTTTGTCCTTTTTTTCACACAAATGGAGCTTTCTTTTGGTGGTATTTAATCACCGCTGGGTTCTTTATTTTTTGCGCCGTAAAAGAAAAAAGACAGAAAAATCTGTAAAAAAATACATTTTTCTTCATTTCTGTTATAATATTTTGCAAATTAGTAATTTTTCTTCATATATTTTGGCCAAAATTTATACCGCTACATATCTTTGGTAAAAATAACCCAAATCGGTGGATATTATTTGGTCTTTTTGAAAGTTATAGAGTCCAAAAGCTATGGTGCGAATATCTGAAAATTGATCACACCTGAAGTACTGACGGCCTATCTCATTTCTTGAGACCCTAACATGCCAGAAAAGTACAAATACCCCCCCCCAAATGACCCCTTTTTGGAAAGAAGACATTCCAAGGTATTTAGAAAGATGCATGGTGAGTTTTTTGAAGTTGTCATTTTTTCCCACAATTCTTTGCAAAATCAAGGTTTTTTTTTTACTTTTTTTTTTCCACAAAATTGTCATATTAGCAGGGTATTTCTCACAGACCGCATATGCATACCACAAATTACACCCCAAAACACATTCTGCTATTACTCCCGAGTACGGCGATACCACATGTGTGAGACTTTTACACAGCGTGGCCACATACAGAGGCCCAACATGCAGGGGAGCACCTTCAGGCGTTCTGGAGCACCCAGGCCAATTCTGACATTTCTCTCCTACATGTAAAAATCATCATTTATTAGCTAGAAAATTACTTAGAACCCCAAAACATTGTATATGTTTTTTTAGCAAAGACCCTAGAGAATACAATGGCGGTCGTTGCAACTTTTTATCTCGCACGGTATTTGCGCAGCAATTTTTTTAACGCTTTTTTTTGGAAAAAAAACTGTTTTGTGCTTTACAAAAACCAAAACAGTAAATTTAGCCCAATGTTTTTGCATAATGTGAAAGATGAAGTTACGCCGAGTAAATAGATACCCAACATGTCACCCTTCAAAATTGCACGCGCTTGTGGAATGGCGCCAAACTTTGCTACTCAAAAATCCCTATAGGCGACGCTTTAAAATTTTTTACTGGTTACATGTTTTGAGTTACAGAGGAGGTCTAGGGCCAAAATTATTGCTCTCGCTCTACCGATCGCAGCGATACCTCACGTGTGTGGTTTGAACACCGTTTTCATATGTGGGCGGGACTTACGTATGCGTTCGCTTCTGCATGCGAGCACACAGGGACAGGGGCGCTTTAAAATTTTAATTTTTTTTTTTATTGTTCATTTTACTTTATTTTAGTTTGATGCTTTTTTCCCAAAAAAAAAAATTTTTGACCACTTTTATTTCCATTTACAAGGAATGTAAACATCCTTGTAATAGGAATATGGCATGACAGGTCCTCTTTACAGTGAGATATGGGGTCAATAAGACCCCACATCTCACCTCTAGGCTGGGAAGCCTGAAATTAAAAAAAAAAAAAAAAAAAAGATCCTGGCTTCGATCGTAGCTGTGAGTCGGTAGAAGCGCGGTAGGGGGGGGGACATCCCTTCTCGCCTCCCGTAAGAACGATCAAGCAGTGGAACAGCCGCTATGATCATTCTTATGGTGTAGGAAATCGCCGGCTGAAAAAGCTGATATCTGAATGATGCCTGTAGCTGCAGGCATCATTCAGATATCCCCGCACAAACTCAAGGACGTTGTATGACGGCCAGCGGGCGGGAAGTGGTTAAAACACATTTTTTTTTTTAACACAAAGTTGTCCATTTATACAATATTTCTACCACATTACATGTACATACCAAAAATGACACCCCGAAATAGATTCTCCTACTCCTCCTGAGTACGGCGATACCACATGTGTGAGACTTCCACAGCTTGGCCACATACAGGGGCCGAGTACAGCCGAGCATGGCTCAGCATGGCAGGGTATGGCTGGGTATGGCGGGGTATTGCGGAGTATGGCGGGGTATTGCGGAGTATGGCGGGGTATTGCGGAGTATGGCGGGGTATTGCAGGGTATGGCGGGGTATTGCGGGGTATGGCGGGGTATGGCGGAGTATGGCGGGGTATGGCGGAGTATGGCGGGGTATGGCGGAGTATGGCGGGGTATGGCAGGGTAATGCGGGGTATGGCAGGGTAATGCGGGGTATGGCAGGGTAATGCGGGGCTTTGCAGAGTATTGTGGGGGTATTGCAGAGTAATGTGGGGCTTTGCAGAGTATTATGGGGGTATTGCAGAGTAATGTGGGGCTTTGCAGCGTATTATGGGGGTATTGCAGAGTAATGTGGGGCTTTGCAGAGTATTATAGGGGTTTTGCAGAGTATTGCACAGCAGAAGGGATGGCTGAGCATGGATGGATGGATGGATGTCTCTGTGCAGCGCTGTGGGCACTACACATCCAACCCACAGCGCTGCAGCCATCCATCCATCCCCCTCTCCGCTCCCGATCGGTACACAGGAGGGGAGGAGGAACCGGCGTCATCATTTGACGGCGCGATCACATGGTAAACGGCCGCGATCAGCGGCCATTTACCGGGATCCGTGATGCGCCGGGTCCTCTGGACCCGGCGGTCACGGATGTGCTCGGGTGCGCGCCCCAGGGGGCGCGCGAGAGGGAAATTCCGGGAGGACGTCATATGACGTCCTCCCAGAGTTAAGCAACCGCCCTGCAGCCGTCATTCGGCTATGGGTCGGTTGTTAAGTGGTTAAAAAAATAATAAAATGTTCACCAAGCCATACAGCAGTCAATTGATGGTCATGCAGAGACTTGGATTAAAAAACTGACAGTGCCTGGAGGCTGGAGCCGCATGGATGACATAGGAGCTTAGGGAAACCCAGCACAAAGCCGTTGGACAAAGAACACAGGAGCACCGCTGGTGGGGGGGCCCATCCAGGACTGTAAGACCAGGGGTCGGATAAAGGGGGAACCAAACTGCAGGCACAGGAGCTGTTGGAGCCAGTATAAAGCGGCCGCTCACACTGTGTACGAAGCCTGGAAGTGATGTCACAGCCTGGCGGAAGTCAGCTAAGGGAATCAGAACAGTATGGGCAAACCCTGCTGCTGGGGCCAATTAGGAACTGCCAATGCCGAGCAAAGAGAGTCACACATCAACCACTGGAGACACTACATGTTTCGGGGACACGCCCCTTCTTCAGGTTATCTGATTAGATGGCTGTGTGTGAAGATTAGATAGGGAAAATGACCCAGAAGTATAAGTGTGGGAGGGGGAGGAGCTAGCAGCCCCTGTCATCCATACGGCCCCACCCACCTGAGTGGATAGTAACAATACCCAGTGCACAATACTTTATCAACAATTGCATATTTTAAAGATACACATGCATAAAAAATCTTTCAAATTTATATGTGTATTTTGTATAATATACACACAATCCCGGGCAGCACAGTGGTTCGTTTGCTGCTGGGTGAGGGTGCTAACCACTACACCACTGTGCTGCCCGGGATTGTGTGTATATTATACAAATACACATATATATTTGAAAGATTTTTTATGCATGTGTATTATTATGATTATTATTATTGTTGTTTATTAGTTAGCTAAGGGGAAAATAATACTGGGAGTATATTAAAAACTGTAGATGAACAAGTAAAAACCGCCCACACCTGTCCTCCCACCACTGCGCTTCTGAATATTAAAACTATTGTGAGCTGCCATTTAAAAAAGAAATAATGAGAACTGAAAACACCCCGTAGATGAATAGTGGCTCTACTCCTCTGGTCGTAGGAGTGAAATAAACAATAAAAGCACCCTAGTGTTGATGAGTGAATTATATGTGCTCTAGCTGACCATGGAAAAATCCTAAACACATATGTGAAAAATAAAAATTGATGAAACACAACATAAATAGGAGCATCAATTAATGATGCAATGTACCATCACTACAAAATAAATATGAAACAAACCCCCTGGTGCAATATGACACCGTACCAAGGTGGCTGAGTGAACATAGATTCTTATTCTTGGTATATAAAGTGACAATATATTAAATAACACACTTCGTGATAGCTGATTTGTATTGTGATCGTGATCCCAATTTAAATTGCCTTAATAACTGGGCTGCAAAAAATAGTGATGACATGAAAAAGTTCTTTGAATGGAAAACCAGATGAAGTGAGTATAACAGTAAATAGTCCACATAAACTGTGAAACCGTGCCAGAAAAAAAGAAGTTCCAGAAATAAGGTGTCTCCAATCCGCAATGCTGTGCTAAACTGTCCACCACACCTTAGTGACGTGAATCCACTCCCTTCCGAATGGCAAACTCACCAGCTGTTGAGGCCATACACTCTCGTGTTTGGCCGGACAAGGCTTTAACCCACTACCATGGGGGTTACCATGTGACCATAGATATCCACTGCTCAGTGCACCGGACACTGTTCTTGGGGTAGTGGTTCCACATATAGGATGAAACAAAAATGCTCCAGATAGTGTATTAACGTTTAAAAAGTTTAATGACAAACTGAAACCAAAACCAATGCACTCACATGATCCATAAAAACAATGGGCATAACACTTCACAGCACTTCACAGCAGTCAGGATAAAATACAGCAAACGCATGCAGCAACACAGGTGAAGCACCAGACGGTCACGGAAGACCCAGGGAGTGTGGATGCCTAACGATCACCTCACCGGTTCACAGTTGGCACTCTCTCACTGCTCCCCGCTGCACCCCGCTCAGTCAGCCTACTGGGAGTATGCTTTAGGCCCCCTAACCTTAATGAGGAAGGGGAGACGGATCTCCTATCACAATTTGGATTAGCAGCAAGGATGGGAAGTGTTATCATAATGGGGGATTTTAATTATCCAGACAGACTCAGTGGAAGAAACCAAGCATCCATCTAAGGCTAGCCAGTTCCTTAATGTCTTGCAGGACAATTTCATGGGACAGTTGATCAATGCACCAACTAGAAACAAAGTGTTACTAGACCTACTGATTACCAACAATACAGACCTGATCACGGATGTGGAAATATGGGACAATTTAGGAAATCGCGATCACACAAATAGGAAACATAGGGGAATACAAAGACACTGGATTTCAAAAGAGGCAACTTCCCTAAACTACGATCCTTGCTAGAAGATAATAATTGGGACAAAATCTTAGGAACAAAGAAAACAGAGGAAAAATGGGTATGCCTTAGGAGCATATTAAATAATGGCATTAGCCAATGCATCCCAATGGAAAATAAATTTAAAAGAGCTAATAAAAGTCCTGGGTGACTTAGCTCCAATTTAAAAATGCATATAAAAGCAAAGGAGAAGGCCTTCAAAAAATACAAGGCTGAGGGATCATCATCAGTATTTGAACTGTACAAAGAATGAAACAAGAAATGTAAGGGTGCAATCAGGGCAGCTAAGATAGAACACGAAAGGCACACAGTGGAGGAGAGTAAAAAAAATCCCAAGAAATTCTTTAAGTACATAAATAGTAAGAAAGGGAGGTCAGATCATATTTGTTCCTTAAAGAATGATGAAGGGAATCTGGCTACTATGGATGGAGAGATGGCGAAGGTATTCAATTTATTCTTCTCCTCAGTCTTCACGAGGGAAACGGGGGGCTTCAGTAACCAAAACTGCAAGACTCTTTCTTGCCAAACCAATCTATTAACCTTCTATGAGGAGGTGAGCTGCTATCTAGATTAAAGGAAGGCCCGTAGATGTGGTGTATCTGGATTTTGCAAAAGCATTTGATACAGTTTCCTCATAAACGTTTACTGTGCAAAGTAAGGTCCGTTGGCATGGACCATAGGGTGAGTACATAGATTGAAAAGTGGCTACAGGGTCGAGTTCAGAGGGTAGTCATAAATAGGGAGTACTCAGAATGGTCCGGGGTGGAAAGTGTGGTCCCCCAGGGTTCTGTCCTGGGACCAATCCTATTTAATTTATTCATAAACGACCTGGAGAATGGGATAAACAGTTCAATCTCTGTATTTGCGGACGATACTAAGCTAAGCAGGGCAATAACTTCTCCGCAGGATGTGGAAACCCTGCAAAAATATTTGAACAAATTAGTGGGGTGGGCAACTACATGGCAAATGTGGTTTAATGTAGAAAAATGTAAAATAATGCATTTGGGTGGCATAAATATGAATGCAATCTACTCACTAGGGGGAGAACTTCTGGGGTAATCTAGGATGGAAAAGTACCTGGGGGTCCGAGTAGATGTCAGGCTCAGCAATGGCATGCAATGCCAAGCTGCTGCAAGTAAAGCAAACAGAATATTGGCATGAATTAAAAAGGGGATTAACTCCAGAGATAAAACGATAATTCTCCCACTCTACAAGATTCTGGTCCGGCCGCACCTGGAGTATGCTGTCCAGTTCTGAGCACCAGTCCTCAGGAAGGATGTGCTGGAACTGCAGAGAGTCCTGAGAAGGGTAACAAAACTAATAAAGGGACTGGAGGACCTTAGTTTGGTTAGAAAGGTTATGAGCACTGAACTTGTTCTCTCTGTAGAGGAGACGCTTGAGAGGGGATATGATTTCAATGTACAAATATCGTACTGGTGACCCCACAATAGGGATAAAACTTTTCGGCGAAAGGGAATTTAAGAGGATACATGGCCATTTACTAAAATTAGAAGAAAAGTGGTTTAACCTTAAACTGCGTAGAGGGTTCTTTACTGTAAGAGCGGTTAGGATGTGGAATTCCCTTCCACAGGCAGTGGTTTCAGTGGGGAGCATCGATAATTTAAAAAAACTATTAGATAAGCACATGAATGACCACAACATACAATGTTATACAATGTAATACTCTGTGTTCAAGTAAATTAAAAATATCCATAATGGCTGCTAATTGGGTAGTGACAATATAATGCAAATTATAAGATGAAACAATCAGCGCCCCAAGTAAAAAATTGTGATATTTAAATAAGATAACCTAATAATAAACGTGCACAGCTGCTAAACATTCCAAGTGGTACACCACACTAATTTCAAAATGGATAGTAAATAAATAAATGTAGCGCTATGTGTAAAATTATAAATATAAAGTGCATATCTCTAAAATAAATAAATCCTACATATAAATGAATAGTCCATAAAATTAAAAAAATGAAGAAATAAAACATGAAAAACTCTTCTTGTGATCAGTGTATCCACACAATTCCACCACAGTGATTGTTCGTCCTCAAAAGGAGTGCACACCACCACCAGTAAAAATGCGCGCTCACCTCCCAGATCAGTCAAAACTCATATGTGGATCTCCCCACGAGCTCTTTGCTCTCACTTCCTCTTCCTCTGGACACGGCGGTGCTACCCTGGAGGTTTTTATGTGATTTTAAAAGTTTTTATCTTGTAAGTGCAACTTGTCTGTTTGGGGGGCTTTGAATAAATTTGTATACAGAGAACACTATGGTCTCTATACTTATTATTTACATGTCCTGAACTCATGGAATCTTGAGCCAAGCTGGGAGATGATCTGTTTCTTTGGATATTAATGAGCTGAGTTACCATTAAGAAAAGAGCCATCTGGATTACCCACCATTGATTGGGAAGAGGAAGTGAGAGCAAAGAGCTTGTGGGGAGATCCGCATATGAGTTTTGACTGATCTGGGAGGTGAGCGCGCATTTTTACTGGTGGTGGTGTGCACTCCTTTTGAGGATGAACAATCACTGTGGTGGAATTGTGTGGATACACTGATCACAAGAGTTTTTCATGTTTTATTTCTTCATTTTTTCATTTTATGGACTATTCATTTATATGTAGGATTTAAGTATTTATTTATTTTAGAGATTTGCACTTTATATTTATAATTTTACACATAGCGCTACATTTGTTTATTTACTATACAATGTAATACTGACATAAAATCACACATATAGGGTGGACTTGATGGACTTGTGTCTATTTTCAACCTCGCCTACTATGTAACTATGCAACTATCTGAACTTAAAGAGTTTGTAAACTCTAAGGCCTCTTGCACATGTGGATATCTAGCTGCTGTGCGAACCTCATGGCATTCCAGTGTATCCAGGAGGGACAAGTGTAGTGTCCAGCCTCAGTGCCCGCATCTGTCAAAATCTATGGTGAGGCTGAACGCTATAATAAGTGGTACTCGCATTTAGGGCACTGTGCATTTGGGGATATAGACCTTCCATATTCCAGGCATTCATTCCTAAATGCATAGGCACAGGTGGCATTTACACAATGCATTGCATTTTTTTCAATGAATGCAAAGCATTCTCTGATTGGACTGGGTGGAGATCATGATGTCACCACCATCTTCTCATCCCCCTGTGCCCAGAGTTCAGCTTTAAAGAAGTAAAATTACAAGTTTGAAATCTTTGTTAAATTCCCTAGGGCAGTGGTTCTCAACCCTGTCCTCAAGTACCCCCAACAGGCCATGTTTTGGGAATTTCTCTTAGATAAAATAGCTGTCAAAAATACCAAGCCATTGACTCTGATTTAAAGCACCTGTGCAAGATAAAGGAAAACCTGCAAACATGGCCTGTTGGGAGTACTTGAGGACTGAGGTTGAGAACCACTTCCCTAGGGTACCTGGTTATTGAGAAGCGTAGTCAGACAACTTGCCCTCCTTCCTTAGGCCCCTTTCACACTGGGGCGGTGGGGGCGTCGGCGGTACAACAGCGCTATTTTTAGCGCTGCTGTACCGTCGTTCTTGCAGCGGTATTCGGCCGCTAGCGGTTCGGTTTTAACCGCCGCTGGCGGCCGAAAAAGGGTTAAATCCGCTCGTACAGCGCGGCTATAGCCGCGGTATTACCGCGGTATAGCCGCGCTGTCCCATTGATTTCAATGGGCAGGAGCGGTGAATACACCGCTCCTTCCCTGCTCCAAAGAAGCGGCTTGCAGGACTTTTTTTACCGTCCTGCGAGCGCACCGCTTCAGTGTGAAAGCCATCGGGCTTTCACACTGAACAAACAGCGGAGGCTGTTTAGGGGCGGTTTTCAGGCGGTATTTTTAGCGCAATACTGCCTGAAAACCGCTCCAGTGTGAAAGGGGCCTTAATAGCATTCTAACCATGCTGCTAGCAAGGAGACGAGTTCATAATGAGAGCCGAATAACAGTGGTTGTCTCTAGCAGCAGGTCCACTCTGGAGACAGGTGCCACCATTCAGCACACCAGACTCTGGGGTCAGTCCATTAATTTTCACAAGTGTCGGGGTTGTGTGACAGCTGCCAGTTGCTATTAAACATCTAATGTGCTGAGCGGTAAATTACACAGCCCCACAGTGCTGACTTATCTTTTACTATTATGAATAAACAGTCAACACTGTTGCGGCTGTGTGATCTGCCAGTGATGATAATGAATTCATTTATATTTATCCTACTGCATTGATGTTAATGGGAACCATGGGATTCAACAAAGATTCTGATCCAGAATAAGTATGCAACAAGGGAATTTAGATCATGATACTTTTTCTGGGCCAGTAATGCCGCGTACACACGAGCGGACTTGGTCCGGCGGACCGGAGTCCGGCGGATAATTCGATTGTGTGTGGGCTCCAGCGGACTTTTTTTTTCCCCAAGAGTTTGACGGACCTAGAAATGAAACATGTTTCAAATCTTTCCGACGGACTCAAGTCCGGACGAAAAGTCCGCTTGTCTGTATGCTAGTCCGAGGGACAAAAACCGACGCTAGGGCAGCTATTGACTGCTGGCTATGAACTTCTTTGTTTTAGTCCGGTGTACGTCATCACGTACGAATCCGTTGGACTTTGGTTGATCGTGCGTAGGCAAGTCCGTTTATTCGGAAAGTCCGTCAAAAAGTCCGCCGCACCAAGTCTGCCGTAAAGTCCGCTAGTGTGTACGCGGCATAAGTCACAAGCATGGATGACCTCTCTTTCTGAAAATGATAGCTGCCTGGCTGTCGGGCCTGATCCTCTTTACTACTTTCTGACTTATTGACTTGGTTCAAGCATGCATATCAGATTTTAGGACTTCACTAGCTGCACGCTTGTTCCAGATGAAAGTATTTCAGCCAAAGACAGTGAGAAAGTTCAGAAAGATATCAGCGACAACTTATATGTTTGTCAAACAGCAAAAGCTTGAAGACATTGGGTTTATTTCCTGTACACAGCTGACTTCCTGTTAGTAAACCCAAAGTGCAGCCAAGTCTCTCTACTCACTCAGTGCTGTTTAAATAGCAAATGAGAAACAGGCTCCACAACAAAGTTAAATATAACAACAAATATGTGTGTACAGTAAGTGTAAAATTAAAGGCTTATATCCATATTAGTTTATGCTAGAAATCGTTTTCTTATATAAATTGTATATTGTTCCCTTTGGCTTTGAAACGGTAATGATGTTGTACACTTCAGTACACACAATGTTTCAGCACCTGGTATATACAAGGAACTGGTCCTTCCTCGCTCGCTCTGGACTCTGAAGTTATATTCAGAATTCTTTATATTTAACTGAATAAGAAACATTTAATTGCAACAATTAAATGTAAAATAAAGTGTCAGTAAGAGGCAGAGCCGTCTTTAATATTGATTGGACCCTGGGCAAAAAAAATTCTTGGGCCCCCTCTTTCATGCAATTTTGCTCTCCACCTGCTCTGAGACAATAACTCGACTCAAAATCAGTTTACTGTATCAGATCAGGCAGTGATTGCGATTGGTTGCCAGAGGTTACAGCATATCATTACCACTTACTGACTGGTTGCTAGAGGTTACAGCACACATTATGGCTCACTGATTAGTTGCTAGAGGTTACAGCACATGATTACCTCACTGCCTGCACACCATGGACTGGGGTGGTGAGGGGACCCATCAATAGACAGAAAACTCCTAGGGATCCTAGAACTCCTGGGATCAGTGGCAGTGCTGGGGTGGAGGATAGGGTGTGATCAATGGCAATGCAGATTTTTTTTTACCGACTACCAATAAAAAGAGGAGTTTCAACACTGGCCACCAATGTAATAGGGGTTTACACTGACCACTAATGTAATAGGGGTTTACACTGAAAACTAATGTAATAGGGGTTTACACTGACCACTAATGTAATAGAAGCATTCACAGTAACCACCAATGTAAGGAGGGATTTACACTGACCACTAATGTAAGGGAAATATTCACACTGGCCACTAGTGTGAATGAAAGGATTCCACACCAAGCCTTTGCAGAACAGGCTGATGTTAGGATTAATGACCGCAGTTGCAGGCAGGACTTTCAAGCATGCCCCTTTACCTCTCCAGTGGGCAGCAGTCAGTATAGGTGATGGTGGATATGACCTCAGTGGGGCATGATATACATATCAATGCCGCCGGCTGCCGATATGTGCATGTGAATGCCACCGCTATTTACATATCAATGCCAGTTATTTACATGTAAACACAGGGTCTGCAGGTGAATCATCTGTACACAATAGGGCAGAGTTGGGCAGCATTCACTTCACACTGAGATATTGGGACACATCACAGGACTAAACTTCAAGGGATAAGGGATTTTAAACCGGGATAGTTGGCAAGCATGAGGCAGCTGCTTTGGGCCCCACAGCAATGACAGGGCCCAGGGCAGTTGCCCCTTTTGCCCTGCCTTAAAGACGGCCCTGATAAGAGGTATCTTGTTTACCCCTTCCATTTCTACACTTGTACTAAACCTCTTGTTTCATGGTGGTTAGGAAGAGGAAAGATGATTAGATGGTTAAAGCTATTTTAAAGGATAACTAAACCCAAGAGTCCTTAAATGTGGTGGCTGTATTAATTTTTTCCCCCAAGCTAAGAATAAGCAAATGCAGAAAATACCTGTTGATCTTGATAGAATTGCAGTTTCCTGTCACTTCCTGTGAGCTGCACTGTGGAATATCTTCCTTCCCAGTTATCTTCTGTCAACTACCAATTGCCCTGCCCCCCCATTTAATGGAGATGAAGAGATACGGACATGTTGGGGTCCATTAGATCAATAATATAGTGTAGCGCAACTTATTATATAAATCTCATTCAATTAATTTATCACATTTAATAATTTTAGAGTGATAGCGCCAATTATTTTTATTTAAGTATGTTGTAGTCCATATCAAGACAGCAGCCAAGGGGGGCAACCATGGCTTCCTCCATGGATACACTGAACTGAGTGACATAGCCACCCAGGGACAGGAAGTGTGTTATTTGCAGGAATACCAGATGAATAGAGAGTGAAGCAAGTTAAAAAAAATGCAGCCACCACACTAAGGACTAGTAAAATGCAATATATTATGGTTTTAGTTTTGGGTTTAGATTCACTTTAAAAGTAGATAGTTTCTCAGTATAAGGCAGGTTTCCTCAATGTTTCAACTGATGTTAGCATGTTTTGACCTTACCACTGCAAATAATGACTGAACAAAAGGTATTAACAGATTCCTTTCTTGTTATCAGTCCTGATCTGCAGTCACACTGCATGCCACAGTGCAGGCTGCAGACAGAATTAATGCAAACAAAGTAAGGTTTAGCACTGGTTATGATCTGTGATGAAAGTTCACAGATCACAGTGGGAAGAAAAACAGAGGCATGAGGAATTATCTGGAATGCTAATTGCTGTAAAATGATGCATTAAAGCAGAAGTACAGCCAAAGCTTGTTTGGCTGTACTTCTCCTGTGGATCACAGGAGTGCAGTATGTTCTGCACTCCTGTGACCCGTTTTTAGCAGGCAGTGGGCTGAAGACTGCTGTCGGCTGACATCACAGAGCTGGTCTAGGCTGGGGTAAGATCACAGCAATGAAGTCGGGATCCGCCGACACGCCTGGACTGGCACCCGGCTTAGCCTCTCAGCGAGCTACTGAGAGCTAATGAGAGCCTCAGCCAGCCACTCCCACCCCCTCCACAGCTCAGAGCTCCAGTGAGCAAGGAGGGGACAAAGCAGAGAGCTGTGACTGATAGTCATTAGCTCCCTGCTCAGGGAGCCCTAAGAACTGAGCGATCTGCAGTGTTTGATTGCTCAGTTCTCAGTCTTATAGCCAGCAGGGGACAGATGCAGCATCAAACCGATGCTGCATCCACCTAGATAAGTATGATTCTGAAATAAAATTAAAAAAAAACACACTTCTCTTTTAAAGAGTGCTAATGCATTTAAAACTACAGTTATCCTTTAAACAAAAGAAGGTAAGTATAAGACCCTGCAGCTGCTTTTACCTCACCTTCCTTTCTCTGATGCTCCATGGAGCCAGGAGAAGAAGCCTGATGTGAGCTCTAAGTTATGACTTGTAGTTTACATAGTGCTGAGGACTCTCTCCTAAACCCATGCATTATGTACCTGAGCAGTCAGAATGACAGGAGCGCAAATGGAAGGTAAGTAAAAGTGGTTGTATGTGTCTGCATTAAAATTAATCTGTCTCTTTACCCTGTCAGGACAGGGTACATACTGTATCACAGCAGAGCTCAGAGAAAAATAGAATAAAATGAACAGCTTCCTTTCAGAGATATCCTCCGCCGTACTTTTTCTGCCATTCGATGACCTCAGTCTGATGGCCAGCGCCATTTAACCCATTTCCTTTGAGCCCAGGTCCCCCTAGCTTTCCCTCAGCCTGTGACTGGACGGGAAATGAAAAGCAGCACAGTAAGTTTTCTATGTCACACTGATTTTTCCTCTTGTCAGCATATTGCTTGTCAACACATGAACTGATTGTTTTCTTCTGCTGCTACTTCCTCTCACGCTCAAGCCCTACAGTGCACCAGATCAAATTCAGGTACTTTCACAGCTTGCATTTAAAAATAACTCTGTCATGTTAATGATTACAGAACTGCAATCATGTGTCATCTTTAACTGCTTCAGATCCACGCTATAGCCGAATGACTGCCACAGCGCGGATCTGCTTTGCTGGTAGGCTGTCAATAGACGTCCTCCCCTTTGCACGCTTGCCATGCCCCCCTGAAGGGCACGCGCTGTAATCACCTGAGTCAATGAGACACCCAAACATTCCTCCTCTTATTTAACACCAAAACATTCCTCCTCGCATTTAACACCAACACCAGCACATTCTCCCTCTCACCAGCCACCAGGGCACTCTTCTTGTCATTGACCACTAACACCAGAGCACTCTTCCTGTCACCAACCACCAACACCAGAGCATTCCTCCTCTCATCAACCACCAACACCAGATCATTCTTCTGCTTACTAACCATCATCAGAGCATTCTTACCCTCACTGGCCACCAAAACCAGGGCATTCTTCCTCTCATCAATCATCACCAACCATCAACACCAGAGCATTATTTCTCCCACTGATCACCAGCGCAGGAATTTTTGTACCACCACCAAATCTAGGGCATTCTTTTTCTCCCTCTGATCAACAATACTGTGACAGTCTTCCTCTCACTAACCACCAACACCAAAGCATTCCTCCTCTCATTTAACACCAAGACATTCCTCCTCTCATTTAACAATGCCAGGACATTCTCCCTCTCACCAACTACCATCACCAGGGCACTCGTTCTGTCATAAAGTAACATTCTTCCTCTCACTGACCACCAACACCAGATTATTAATCCTATCATTGAACACCAATATCAAGAAATTCTCCCCCTCACCAACCACCAACACCAGGGCATTCTTCCTCTAACCAATTATTAACATCAGAGAATTCTTCCTCTCAATGGCCACCAACACCAGGGCCTTATTCCTCATACCAACCACCAATACCATCGCATTCTACAATGAAATAACAAAAGCCACTCCAGGTGAGTGAGTCTCTGGTTAATCCCCACACACACCATCGCATTCGTACTCTCACTGGCCACTGACACCAGGACATACTTACTCTCATTGACCAACCCCAGGGCATTCTTCCTCTAACTGATTGCCAGTACTGTGCATGCTTCCTCTTACTATCCACATTCTTCCTCTCACTGACCACAAACACCAAGGCATTCTTCTCATTGACCACTAATACTTCCTCTCACTGACCACCAGTACCAGTGTATTTTTCCTGTCAATAACCACCAACACCAAGGTATTCTTCCTCTTACTGACCAGTAAGGACAAGCTTGGGTTCGGTCTGAACCCAGAAGGCAGCTGTCAGTGCCAGCTCAACCAGCTGCAGCCAGGGCATTCTCAGTTCCGCAGCTGCACATATACAAAGGGGGCAAGGATGTTCATGCCATCAATGACCTAATACTGCACTGTCCACCAATGGCAAGGTATTTTTTCCTCTCACTGAACACCAATTCTGGGACATTTTTGCCTTTCACTGACTACCAATGGTAGGGCATTTTTTCTTCTACTAACCACTGATGCTAGAGCAATTTTTTTCCCTCCCTCTGAACAGCAATTCAATGCCATTTTTTTCCTCATACTGGCAGCTAACAATGGGGACATTCTTCCATTGACCAGAGCCATCTGTCCCACTGACCAGAAACATTGGGGTATTCTTCCTCCACTGACCAGCGATGTAAGGGGTGCTATGTTACACTTTCCCACTCCATTATCTATACTATGTAGTACATAACAGCACAACTTGCTTTTGGCTATTGAAATCTCTCAGTGTTTAGACTGAATGCTTTACCTAAAATACATATATTATACAGTGGGGACGGAAAGTATTCAGACCCCCTTAAATTCTTCACTCTTTGTTATATTGCAGCCATTTGCTAAAATCATTTAAGTTCATTTTTCTTCCACATTAATGTACACACAGCACCCCATATTGACAGAAAAACACAGAATTGTTGACATTTTTGCAGATTTATTAAAAAAGAAAAACTGAAATATTACATGGTCCTAAGTATTCAGACCCTTTGCTCAGTATTTAGTAGAAGCACCCTTTTGATATAATACAGCCATTAGTCTTTTTGGGAAAGATGCAACAAGTTTTTCACACCTGGATTTGGGGATCCTCTGCCATTCCTCCTTGCAGATCCTCTCCAGTTCTGTCAGGTTGGATGGTAAACGTTGGTGGACAGCCATTTTTAGGTCTCTCCAGAGATGCTCAATTGGGTTTAAGTCAGGGCTCTGGCTGGGCCATTCAAGAACAGTCACAGAGTTGTTGTGAAGCCACTCGTTCGTTATTTTAGCTGTGTGCTTAGGGTCATTGTCTTGTTGGAAGGTAAACCTTCGGCCCAGTCTGAGGTCCTGAGCACTCTGGAGAAGGTTTTCATCCAGGATATCCCTGTACTTGGCCGCATTCATCTTTTCCTCGATTGCAACCAGTCGTCCTGTCCCTGCAGCTGAAAACCACCCCCACCACCATCATGCCACCACCATGCTTCACTGTTGGGACTGTATTGGACAGGTGATGAGCAGTGCCTGGTTTTCTCCACACATACCGCTTAGAATTAAGGCCAAAAAGTTCTATCTTATTACTCACCATCTTGGAGTCCTTCAGGTATTTTTTAGCAAACTCCATGCGGGCTTTCATGTGTCTTGCACTGAGGAGAAACAAGATATTTGGGGGGCACACCCTAAAAGATGCATTAAAGATGGTGCAGCCATAAGACCATACAATAGAAGAAAATATTACAGCGCACACATGAAAAAAAGACATTTACCTCCAGCAAGGCTAGTTTAAAAACACCTAAACATTTTCAAAAAACATTATCAAAAATATGGGGATTTGGTCACACCATATTGCTATATGGTGCTAAACCCACTTACTGCGTCAAAGTACCCCATGATTAGTGGGTCCTACACTATCCATGGACTGGGAGATCCTGCGTCTCTGAACCATGAGAGCAATACACTCTTCTAAATGGGAGAATCTTGAGGTCTCCACCCATGACACAAGTGGACACTAATGAGAGGTACTTGATGAGGGAGTGGGGTGCTCCTCACCCAAAGGGATTTGGTCAGAATCCATACAATATACAAACAAGATATTTGGGGGGCCCTAAAAGATGCATTAAAGATGGTGCAGCCATAAGACCATACAATAGAAGAAAATATTACAGCGCACACATGCAAAAAATACATTTACCTCCAGCAAGGCTAGTTTAAAAACACCTAAACATTTTCAAAAAAACATTATCAAAAATATGGGGATTTGGTCACACCATATTGCTATATGGTGCTAAGCCCATAGTGGGTCCTATACTATCCATGGACTGGGAGATCCTGCATCTCTGAAACATGAGAGCAATACACTCTTCTAAATGGGAGAATCTTGAGGTCTCCACCCATGACACAAGTGGACACTGAGGAGAGGCTCCGTCGGGCCACTCTGCCATAAAGCCCCGACTGGTGGAGGGCTGCAGTGATGGTTGACTTTCTACAACTTTCTCCCATCTCCCGACTGCATCTCTGGAGCTCAGTCACAGTGATCTTTGGGTTCTTCTTTACTTCTCTCATCAAAGCTCATCCCCCCCGATAGCTCAGTTTGGCCGGACAGCCAGCTCTAGGAAGGGTTCTGGTCGTCCCAAACGTATTCCATTTAAGAATTATGGGAGCCACTGTGTTCTTAGGAACCTTAAGAGCAGCAGAATTTTTTTTGTATCCTTGGCCAGATCTGTGCCTTGCCACAATTCTGTCTCTGAGCTCTTCAGGCAGTTCCTTTGACCTCATGATTCTCATTTTCTCTGACATGCACTGTGAGCTGTAAGGTCTTATATAGACAGGTGTGTGGCTTTCCTAATCAAGTCCAATCAGTATAATCAAACACAGCTGGACTCAAATGAAGGTGTAGAACCATCTCAAGGATGATCAGAAGAAATGGACAGAACCTGAGTTAAATATATGAGTGTCACAGCAAAGGGTCTGAATACTTAGGACCATGTGATATTTCAGTTTTTCTTTTTTAATAAATCTGCAAAAATGTCAACAATTCTGTGTTTTTCTGTCAATATGGGGTGCTGTGTGTACATTAATGAGGAAAAAAAATTAACTTAAATGATTTTAGCAAATGGCTGCAATATAACAGAGTGAAAAATTTAAGGGCGTCTGAATACTTTCCGTCTCCACTGTATATTACAAGTGTTTATATAGCACCTACGATTTACATAGCGCTTACATAGCGTTCATTCACATAGATATATTGTTATTTATAAAATTGCAGTATGGATCCAAAGGTTTAATATACAATGTTTGAATTCTAAACTAAATTGCAATACTTTCACACGGTAATATTATAGCTACACTTCAGCACTAGAGGGCAGAATAGTACTTTGGATAGTTTCTTCCCCCTTCACTTACGCAGACTAGACTAGGGCTCGACACATCTTTGTATAAGAATAATAAAAACATTAATAGGTTAAATGAAAAAATAATAATCTCTAAATACAGAGAATTAGTGACTGCAAAATTTAAATTATCATCTAATAGTTAATTTCAGAAAAAAAACACTTGTCAAATGAAGGGTTTGTAATCCCCCTTGGACTTCTATGTATACACTCCTCCAGGAACCAGGGAACTGTTGCTTTCAAGGGGTGTCAAAACAAGGTGGAATTATGTGGCTTGGCCTACAATGGGCAGATTGGGAGCAGCGTCTAAGTGAAGCAGCTTGCATTTCAATGTGTCCTGTAATAAATTTTAAGCTGGAGTATATAATAAAATAAAGATATATGAGTTAAATTTTCCAGCTCCTACTTCTCTGACATATAGTACCTACAGCAGTACAATTCTACAGTGGTTGAACATCAGTGATATAAACATACAGATGATCTCTCCATCTATGTATCTATGAATTACTCTATACCAGTGGTGGCCCATCCATACAGGGCTCCTAATCCATGCACCCGGCACTTAATCTACATGCAGGGCGCCGGACGTATGGATTCCAACGGGGTTTTGTTTTTTGTTTTTTAAGCACATGATTAGTGCCTGAGGCTCTAAATGGCTTAAAAAAAGAGTGGGCTCGGGGCGCAAAGCACTGCGCCCTGAGCCCACCCAGTTATGTGACAATAGTGAATTAATATTCGCTATTGTCTTCCTGATTCTCCTCCCGGCCAATCAGAAAGCAGGTCCTGAGACCCAATTGGGCCAATTGGGTCTCAGGACACACTTCCTGTTCAGCTGGTAGGAGAAGCAATGGCCCGCCTCTTCCTTCCCCCTGCCTCCTAAGTTAAGGTCAGTCTCCCTCAGCGGGTCAATACTGTATTGGCTTGACATGGAATGTCAAATCAGCCAATACAGTGTTTAATGTAAGTATATCAGATATGAAAATTACATTATGAAATGCTTTATTGATGGATATTCAGATATTGATTATTATCTTTTCAATATATCTTCTTGAACACAGAATCGTTTAAAGCGTACACTACCCCTGAGGAAGGAGTTTAATTGACTCCGAAACGCGTCGGATGAAAAAGTACTGCTTCGAAACTCTGTATATACAAGATTGTAATACTGATGGATTTACATTCCTAACAATAGATGTTACAGTTGTTGTCATATTTTATGATGTTAATTCAATAAATTATATTTGTTCCAAGTATACCTCTTTTATGATTGCTACATGTGCCTGAAAAGTCCACCACCATTTCACTTTTGTGGTCATGAATGGAACATAAGGGTAGGTTTGCTGTATATGGGTTCATGCCAACACTTATGAAGCTGCCCAAACCCCATATAGGTTGTGGGCATTCCCATCTACTGCTTATAGCAACACAACTACTGATAATAAGGCTCTGTGATATTATAAGTGCCACGACGGGTGTAGGGCTGGAACTCTGGAGTTGCTATCCATTGGGTTTTGGCTTGACCATGTACATGAACCCATAAACGATTTGTGATAACAACACCCTCGGTGCTTGTACAGATAATCTTTGTTTTTCTATATTTGATATTACGATGCAACTTCCCTTAATTACAGTGTAGACCCTTATTTACTTTTATAATGCAGTGTGATAATGGCTGGTCTGAGACTTAATTTGAGACTTTGTGCAAAATTTCTTGGGTTCTATTGAGATCTGCTCTGCTTAATATGCAGTCTGCTGCATTGTGCATTTAATTGCATGTATCTGAGTAGTGATGTGTCTGAATGCAATATTCAGTTGTTGCCCTCTTTTGGGTGAAGGGGTGAAGGAGGATGTTAGGAGACATGGCCCTCACCAAACAGGCTGTTGCACTCAACCTGTAGGTAACAAGAAGGACCAGAACCTTCGCCAAGAGTAGGTTTAATAATAAATTTGGCAGTGCCTCCACCCAGGATAGGGCCCATGTGAGCAGATGGGATTCCCTTCCTGGGAAATTAAAGGAGAAGTATAGACTAAAGTCCGCTGTCGGCTGACATCACTCAGCAGACCCAGGCTGGGGCAAGATCCTGACATTACAGTCAGGATCCACCTTAGGGTTGCCACCTCATCCCTTTAAAACAGAACATATATTAATTACACAGGTTCTGTGCCTGATTAAGGTGGTAATTAAACTCACTTGGTGCTTTATCCGCATTAAATTAGCCTTGGAACCTGTGTAATTAGTATATGTTCAGGTTTAAAGGCATGAGGTGGCAACCCTAATCCACAGAGATGCCTCAACCGGAAGCTGGCTCAGCCTCTAAGCCACTAGGAGACTGAGCTAGCTTCTCCCTCCCCTCCCCAGCCTGGTGCTCCAGTAAGTGCTGGAGGGGCAGATCAGAGAGCCGGTAATTGACAGCCTCCAGCTCTCTGATCAGAGCACAGGGGAGAGCTGAGTGCTGAGTGATCAGTGGTGTTTGATCACTCAATTCTCAGTGCAGAGGCAGTGGGGGACAGATTCAGCCTCGGACCGATGCTGCATCCACGTAGATGAGTATCCTTTTTTTTTTTGCAAACCCCGAACTTCCCTTTTAACCACTAAGCTAAGCAAAGTAATTGGGAGCAGAAAAACTACTGCACCAAGCACATAACATTAAACATATGTATTTTGATACACACTAGGATGGAAGTAATACAAACTTTATATTATAAAGATTAGTAATATACAAACATATCACATTAGCAAATGAACTCAACATGAGTCTTGGTGGAATTGCTCACTCATTAATTGCTATACCTAAATAGAGTATCTCACAAAAGTAAGTACACCCTCACATTTTTGTAAATATTTTATTATATCTTTTCATGTGACAACACTGAAGAAATGACACTTTGCTACAATGTAAAGTAGTGAGTGTACAGCTTGTATAACAGTGTAAATTTGCTGTCCCCTCAAAATAACTCAACACACAGCCATTAATGTTTAAACCACTGGCAAAAAAAGTGAGTACACCCCTAAGTTGGGGCAGCACAGTGGTGTAGTGGTTAGCAATTTCAACTAGCAGCAAAAAGGGTCGCTGGCTCGAATCCCGACCATGACACCATCTGCCTGGAGTTTGCATGTTCATCCTGTGCCTGTGTGGGTTTCCTCCGGGTACTCCGGTTTCCTCCCACACTCTAAAAACATGCTGGTAGGTTAATCAGATCCTGTCTAAATTGGCCCTAGTAAATGTATGAATGTGTGTTAGGGACCTTAGGTTGTAAGCTCCTTGAGGGTCGGGACTGATGTGAATGTACAATGTATATGTAAAGCGCTGGGTAAATTGACAGTACCTGAAATAATTAAATAAGTACCTGAAGTGAAAATGTCCAAATTGGGCCCAATATTTTGTGCGGCCCCCATTGTTTTCCAGCACTGCCTTAACCCTCTTGGACATTGAGTTCACCAGAGCTTCACATGTTGCCAATGGAATCCTCTTCCACTCCTCCATGACGACATCACGGAGCTGGTGGATTTTAGAGACCTTGCGCTCCTCCACCTTCCATTTGAGGATGCCCCACAGATGTTCAATAGGGTTTAGGTCTGGAGACATGCTTGGCCAGTCCATCATCTTTACCCTCAGCTTCTTTAGCAAGACAGTGGTCATCATGGAGTTGTGTTTGGGGTCATTATCATGTTGGAATACTGCCCTGCGGCCCAGTCTCTGAAGGGAGGGGATCATGCTCTGCTTCAGTATGTCACAGTACATTTTGGTATTCATGGTTCCCTCAATGAACAGTAGCTCTCCAGTGCCAGCAGCACTCATGCAACCCCAGACCATGACACTCCCACCACCATGCTTAACTGTAGGCAAGACACACTTGTCTTGGTACTCCTCTCCTGGATGCCGCCACACATGCTTGACACCATCTGAACCAAATAAGTTTATCTTGGTCTCATCAGACCACAGGACATGGTTCCAGTAATTCATGTCGTTAGTCTGCTTGTTTTCAGAAAACTGCAGGCTTTCCTGTGCATCATCTGTAGAAGAGGCTTCCTTCTGGGACTACAGCCATGCAGACCACAGCGAAGCTTGTTCTGAATGGAACCTGTCCTGTTAAACTGCTGTATGGTCTTGGCCACCGTGCTGCAGCTCAGTTTCAGGGTCTTGGCAATCTTCTTATAGCCTAGGCCATTTTTATGTAGAGCAACATTTCTTTTTTTCAGATCTTTAGAGAGTTCTTTGCCACAAGGTGCCATGTTGAACTTCCAGTGACCAGTATGAGAGCTTGGGAGTGATAACACCAAATTTAACACACCTTCTCCCCATTCACACCTGAGACCTTGTAACACTAACGAGTCACACGGCACCGGGGAGGGAAAATGGCTAATTGGGCCCAATTTGGACATTTCCACTTAGGGGTGTACTCACTTTTGTTGCCAGGAGTTTAAACATTAATGGCTGTGTGTGGAGTTATTTTGAGGGGACAGCAAATTTACACTGTTATACAAGCTGTACACTCACTACTTTACATTGTATCAAAGTGTCATTTCTTCAGTGTTGTCACATTTTTGTTAGATACTGTATACATAATCATTAAGCAAAGATACTTCTGGATAAAAGTTGCAGCAAAGTCTACTTGCAGGGGTACCTGGGGATTGATTACAGTGATCACAGGTGCAACATCCATTCTGGTTTTAAGGAGCTGAATGCTAGATTGGTGGTGATACATAGATCCTTCAACCAGCACTGTACCAGCCTGGCATGCAGCTTCCTACCGATAATGTCTGTGGTGTGACATTGGAACTCAGTGTCAGCATATCTACTCTGCTTCTTAGTCACTAACAGTTTCTAATCTGCCATGCAACTGGATCTCTAGTTACCTATGGGTCATCAGATGCCTAACCTGGCTCTATCCTATGTGTTTTACTTAGCCCTGAAGCTAAAGCTAGCTGCAACATCTTAGACCAGGAGTGACAGCATTTACCTAAGGTAGCAGGAGCTGCATATATTGTAAACTCTATTTCAAGCGCAGACAGCACAGACCTAGCGATCTGGCACTCTGCATGTGGGATAATAACCATAGGACAGAGATACATCTGTTACCAGACTTCAGATACAAGCAGAAGTTATAACAGTTAAGCAAACTATTAGAATACAGGAATACTTGCTTACTAGGTTCTGCATCTGGTCTGGATTACATATAGCAACAGCTATATTGAAGATCGTTCAGTACGATTCCCCTTTTTTCCTGGAAATTCCCCTTTTTAAAGATATCACAGTTCTGCAATTTGGGGGTTCTGACCCAGATAGCAAGGACAGCAAGTACCTGTGTATATCCAACTATCTGGTAATACTTACCAAGCAATAGCTATTTAATGCAAACACTAGAGGGAAGCAGCTCCCTACACAGCATACATCAACAAAGCCTTCTACTAGAGCCCTATGACAAGTCACTGCAACCAATTGGATTTAAGCTTCTATTCTCCAACTGTCATTTTCCAGTGCAATTGGAATATTAAAGTCATTCCATCCAATATTTTATTTGTCAGGACTAATATTTTTCACTACAAATAGTACGATACAAATAAAGCAAAACGAAAGTGAAAAAAATAAAAATTGCGAGCAGGCAGACTCTTTATTGCAAAAGAGACATGCTCAAACAAACGTACCTCTCTGTTCGCGATTTTCTTTACAATGTACACAGAGCTGCGCAGTCAAAGATCCCACACCTGGAACCAGGGGTAAAGATGTCGGCATTAGGGATGTTGCACAACCTAATTTCTGTGTTTTTGCACTGCTCCTTTTGTGTCATGTTTACATACAGGACCCGCTTCCTGAATGGATTTAGCCCAGACTTTCAGTTTAACCACTTCCGCCCAAGCTTCTTTTTGAGATTTGTTGTTTGCAAGTTAAAATCATTTTTTTTTGCTAGAAAATTACTAAGAACCCCCAAACATTATATATATTTTTTTCTAACACCCTAGAAAATAAAATGGCGGTCATTGCAATACTTTATGTCACACCGTATCTGCGCAGCGGTCCTCCAAGCACAATTTTTTGAGTTAAAAAATAAGACAACAGTAAAAGTTAGCACAATTTTCTATATTGTGAAAGATAATGTTATGCAGAGTAAACTGATACCCAACATGTCACACTTCAAAACTGCACCCGCTCATGGAATGGCGACAAACTTTAGCACTTAAAAATCTCCAATGGCGACGTTTAAAAATTTCTACAGGTTACCAGTTTTGATTTACAGTGGAGGTTTAGCACTAGCATTATTCCACTCACTCTAATGATCGCAGCGATACCTCACTTGTGTGGTTTGAACACCGTTTTCATATGCGGGCACGACTTACGTATGCGTTCACTTCTGCGCACGAGCTCGGCGGGATGGGGTGCTTTAAAATGTATTTATTTTTTTCTTATTTATTTTACTTTTTATTTTTTATTTTTACACTGTCCTTTTAAAAAAAAAAATTGTTACACTTTAATTCCTATTATAAGGAATGTAAACATCCCTTGTAATAGAAAAAAAGCATGACAGGACCTCTTAAATATGAGATCTGGGGTCAAAAAGACCTCAGATCTCATAATTACACTAAAATGCAATTTAAAAAAAAATAAAAATTAAATGTAATTTAACCGCTTCTGGACCAGTTGCCGCAGTTTTACTGCAGCAGGTTGGCTCCCCTGCGCAAAACCATGTAACTGTACGTGGGCTCGCGGGGTCCAGATAGCAGGCGCGCGCCTGCTGCACAGCGGGGGATGCCAATGTTCGTGGCCGACAGTCGCGATGACCGCCGGCCATGAGCGATCGTGAGCTGGAGACACAGAACAGGGACGAGTGTGTGTAAACACACACTTCCCTGTTCTGACAGGAGTGACAGATCGTGTGTTCCTATTAGCTAGGAACCACGATCTGTCACTTTCTGTAGTTAGTCCCTCTCCCTTCAGTTAGAATCACCTCCCAGGGAACACAGTTAACCCCTTCACCGGCCACTAGTGTTAACCCCTTCACTGCTAGTGACATTTTTACAGTAATTAATGCATTTTTAATCACACTGATCGCTGTAATAATGCCAATGGCTCCAAAAAGGTGTCAAAATTATCCACTGTGTCCGCCATAATGTCGCAGTCACGATAAAAATCACAGATCCCCGCCATTACTAGTTAAAAAAAAAATAATAATAAAAATGCTATAAATCTATCCCCTATTTTGTAGACGCTATAACTTTTGCGCAAACCAATCAATATACGCTTATTACGATTTTTTTTACCAAAAGTATGTAGAAGAATACATATCGCCTAAACTGAGGAAAAAAATGTTTTTTTTATATATTTTTGGGGGATATTTATTATAGCAAAAAGTAAAAAATAATGCTTTTTTTTTCAAAATTGTCACTCTTTTTTGGGTACAACATCGCACGACCGTGCAAATGTCAGTTAAAGTGATGCAGTGCCGAATCGCAAAAAGTGCTCTGGTCAGGAAGGGGGTAAATTCTTTTAGGGCTGAAGTGGTTAAAAAAAAATCCCCTTTAAGAGCTATGGGCGGGAGTGACGTTTGACGTCGCTTCTGCCCTCCAATTCTAAGGAGCCAAGCAGGGGGGGCCATCTTTCCCTCACTCGGTATCCAGGCAGAGAGGGGAGCAGATGCGATCGTCTCCACCGCTAGCGGCGGCTCCGGTAAGCGGCTGAGATGACCATATGGCGGTGGGAGAGGGGGGGCCCTCTCCCACCACCGATAAAAGTGATCTTTCGGCGAATCCCCCGCTGAGACCACTTTTATCTCAAAGAGAAACGCACGCCGTTCCTGAAAATACCGGGCTTATGGCAGCTAGCTGCTGCCATAACAATGTTATTTAGCGTCAAAGTACCGATGTACAGGTACGGTGATTTGCTGTAACTCCACTTTTGTTGAGAAAAAAACATTCTCATCTGGGTGATCTGTGTACATTGCAAGGATTTTAACAAACTTTGTTGCAGATTCCTACCTTTTGTTATTCTGAAGAAATCCCTGTGTGTTTGTCTGTGGTAAGGTAATCTAATGGGAGTGGTTTCTTAATAAATAACCAGCTCTTTTATCTGCAGGGCTCTAATAAGGAAAATTGCAGGGTCTGCATCCCTTTAGACGTGATTTCTTATAGGGAGTATCTCACCAAAAACTAAATTTTCGTTGCAGGGGATGCCTGAAATCTAACTTGTATCTTGTAAGTCAGACTTCTGGGAAAATTGGTGAGCCAATCACACAAGCAGGAAATTATGTTTCTGGGGGGCATTCTGTGTACAGAATATCTCTCGGTAGCCATATTGCATTGCATTTTACAGAAAATTACAGAGCTGCAGATTGAAAAGGAAAGGACATTTTTAATAACATTCCATTACAATTTGACTTAAGTCGCAATTGTATATGCTATATTATTTTTTTTTCCACTAAAGTGGAATTGCCCTTTAACCACTAGCCTACTGCCCACTGTCATATGACAGCGGGACGGTAAGGCTCTAGTTCTCGGTGGACGTCATATGACGTGAGCCCGTTTAAACAGGGCATGCGCGCGATCGTGTGCGCGCAGCCCTGTACTGTTGGTGGCGGCGTGTCACAGAGACACCGCTCGTCACCGATAGGGGTGAATAATCACTGGGCATGGCTGTTTACCACGTGATCGGCCGTGATGAAGTCACGGCCGATCACGAATGGTAACTTCCACATTGCACAGCGCATGCGTGCGATCGTGAGCGCGCTGCGCATGCACGTCGGTGGCGGCGTGTTCCCGGGAACACTGCTCGTCACCGACGATAGTACACAGGCATTGGCCAGGGCTGTGTACCACGTGATCGGCTGTGATCCATTCACAGCTGATCACTAAATGTAAACAAAGAGCTGTCACTAGCTGTTATCAGCTCTTCTCTCCTCACACACCATTTCCAGCATGAGGAGAGAAGAGCCAGGAGCAGTGAGTTACAGATCTATGTTTAGTAGTGTCTGCACCAACACCACACCTGTCCCATCGCCCCCCCAATTGTCATCTGTCACCCAATAGTCACCCCATAAAAGTGCACCTGCCATCAGTGACCATCAGCGGTGCAACCGTCACCCATCAATGACCGTTCCCTGTCACCCGTCACCCATCAGTGACCGTGCCCTGTCACACATCACCCGTCACCCACCAGTGATCGTGCCCTGTCACCCGTCACCCATTAGTGACCGTGCCCTATCACCCGTCACCCATCAGTGGTACACCCGTCTCCGATCAGTGACCGTGGCCTGTCACCCATCACCCGTCACCCATCAGTGACCATCGCCTGTCAACCATCTGTGACCATCACCCGTCACCATCCGTGGCCTGTCACCCATCAGTGACCATCGCCTGTCACCCATCAGTGACCGTGCCCTGTCACCCGTCAGTGACCGTGCCCTGTCACCCGTCACCCATCAGTGACCATCAGCGGTGCACCCGTCACCCATCAGTGACCGTGCCCTTTCACCCATCAGTGACTGTCGCCTGTCAACCATCTGTGACCATCACCCGTCACCGTCCGTGGCCTGTCACCCATCAGTGACCATCGCCTGTCACCTATCAGTGACCATCACCCATCACACCATCGTCACCTCTCAGTGAACGTCACCTGCCACCTATCGCACAGCCCATCAGTGACCGTCACCTGCCACCCATCTGTCACCCGCCGCACAGCTACTCGCCACACAGCCATGTCCAAAAGAGTATATACTAGTGAGGAGGCGTTCCAGATCCTCTCCATGACTGATGAGAGCACCGGGGAGTTCTCATCAGATTCCAATTCCAATTCTGATTCCGAATCAAATTCGGCATTTGAACGAATCGAGAGTAGTAATGATTCGGATGAAGAATGGGTCCCTCCTAAAAGGGCACGACACTCTGGAAACCAGGCAGCCGCCAGCAATCAGGATTATATTCCCAGGCCCAGTACCAGCGCTGCCACCAGCGATAGGCCCCAGGAACAAAGGCCCAGTATCAGCGCTGCCGCCAGCAATAGGCCCCAGGAACAAAGGCCCAGTACCAGTGCTGCCGCCAGCGATAGGCCCCGCGCACAAATGCCCAGGCCCAGTACCAGTGCTGCCACATCACATCTGAGTACCAGCACAGGAAATTCAACTCCCCCAACTACTGGAGTGTCACGTCCCCCAAAAGCCAGGGCTGCTACATACATGCCAGATGGTCTTGCCAACCCAACATAGCTGCCTTCCAACTCGGGATCACCAATTATTACCCCTTTCACAGCACAGCCAGGTGTGCAGGCCAACACCCAAAATTTCACAGAGATCGATTGCTTTCACCTGTTTTTGCCCGACACTATTGCTGCAATTTATTGTGGACCAGACAAATTTGTATGCCCAGCAGTATATTGCCAGCAACCCCCAATCATCTTATGCCCATCTGTTTGAGTGGAGAGATCTAAATTTGGAGGAGTTCAAATAGTTTTTGGGCCTCACCCTAAACATGGGGCTTACAAAGAAAAAATGAAGGACATGCCTATTGGTCCACCAACCCCATCCACCATATGCCCATGTATTCTGCCGCAATACCCAGGTCCCGATATGAGATGATTATGAGATTCTTTCATTTTAATGAGAACACCCAGTGCCCTCCCCGCAATCATCCAAATTTATTTTCCCAACGATTTGCAGAACTCTATGTCCCCGAGAAGAATATATGTGTGGATGAGTCCCTGGTACAATTTTCAGGCCAGCTAGGAATAAACCAATATATTCCTAGCAAAAAAGGCCAAATATGGAGTAAAATTTTACAAGCTCTGTGAGAGAGCCACGGGATATCTGTATACGTTCCGCATATATGAAGGAAGAGATTCCCAGCTCCAGCCCCCTGAGTGCCCAGCCTACATGGGCACAACTGGAAAAACCGTATGGGACCTGGCTTACCCACTTCTGAAAAAAGGATATCATATTTACCTCGACAACTTTTATACCAGCCTGCCCCTTTTCAGACACCTATACATCGAAAAAACCCTGGCCTGCGAAACCTCAAGAAAAAATAGGAATCTATAGTAAGCAAAAAGCTGCAATGGGGGGAAAGAGCAACACTGAGATGCAATGAAGTGCTGGCCTTGAGGTGGAAGGATAACAGGAACGTGCACATGATGTCCACCATTCACGATGACACTACAGTTGTAGTTCAGCGAAGAAGAGGTCCCATTGAAAAACCGACATGTGTCCAAGATTATAATCTCTACATGGGGGGGGTGGATTTCAATGATCAAATGATTCAGCCCTATTTGTCAATAAGGAGGTCCCGAATCTGGTACAAGAAGGTAGCAATTTATCTCATCCATTCGGCCGTTTACAATTCCTACATAGTCTACACAAAATCCACAGAAAGCCCTGCCCCCTTCCTAAAATTCATAGAAGTAGTAGTCACGTCCCTCATCTATCAACAAAGACTCCCCCCCCCAGAAGACCTTCGCTCTGATGCTGTTAGCCGACTTCATGAACGCCACTTCCCGTACAACATTCCACCATCGGAAGCAGGCCGAAGACGGCAAAAAAGATGTCGCGTGTGCAGCAGAAGAGGTTTTCGAAAAGATACCAGCTTCCATTGTCCCCAGTGTCCCTCCCAACCTGGCCTTTGCATTGGTGAATGCTTCAAACTTTATCATACATCCCTAAAATATTAGCCCATATTTTCCCCATTTTCATCATCTGTGCTGACCATTTCCCATGCTTCCCCAAATAACCATGCCACTGCCTTCCACGTGAACTGACCCTGGCCTGTTTTTTGACTATGCCTCTGCCTACCGTTTGGACTGTTTCCACATGAACTGACCCTGGCCTGATTTGTGACTATGCCTCTGCCCACCGTTTGGACTGCTTGCACGTGAACTGACCCTGGCCTGTTTGTGACTATGCCTCTGCCTACCGTTTGGACTGCCTCTACGTGAACTGACCCTGGCCTGTTTTGTGACTATGCTTCTGCCTACTGCTTGGACTGCTTGCACGTGAACTGACCCTGGCCTGTTTTATGGACTATGCTTTTGCCTACTGCTTGGACTGATCTGTTGCCCTGCTACTGTAGTACACAGGGGTCTCACATATGTGAGGGGCTCCAGAATAGTTTTTCCGGATGGAGAAAACTTTTTTTTTGTTTGGTTTTGTAATTTCCGGATTAGGGTCTGGAGTCCGGAGGCTTCATAGAGATTTGGGTGGGTCAAAGCCTCTACCCCTGTGCCCCTGTGCACAGGTCTTACCCAATTGCGGCCCTCAGCCTGCTGCTGACTTACTGCCATCATGCCTTTGCCTGCCGCATGAACGGACCACACCTCTGCCTGCTACCTGGACTATGCAAATAATTAGCTGTAGCAAGAGGCAGTATGTTTATGAAGGGCTGGAGAGCGGTACAATAATTAGTTTCTTTAGGTAACAGTGTACCAGGACCAATATTATGGCTGTGCTGGCTGTCTCTGCCTGGACAATTTCTATGGACACATGCTTTCTTTGGCTGTGCTGACAATATCCTTGTGCTGACTATAGACAATATTCCTGTCTGCTGCCTGGATAATTACTATTGCTGTCGCTAAGCACATCCCTGACTGCTGCCTGGACCAGTGCTCTCTTCTGTGGACACTACTAAAAGCACAGGTAATACTTTCTTTTTTCTTTTTACCCTTTCCGCAATAGAATTTATTTTGGATTGTAATTCTTGGTATGTACATGCTATGTGTTAGAAATATGAAGGGCCTTCAAAAATGAATGCCAAGAAATTATCTATGTAATGTATGCTCCTAGAACGCCTGATGGTGCTACTTGGATGTTGGGCCTCTGTATGTGGCCAAGCTGTGTAAAAGTCTCACACATGTGGTATCCCCATACTCAGGAGGAGTAGCAGAATGTATTTTGGGGTGTCATTTTTGCTATGTGTTGGAAATATCTTATAAATGGACAACTTTGTGTAAAAAAAAATGTGTTTTTATTTTTTTCCCACATTTTCCAAAAACTTCTGGAAAAAAAATAACCTTTCAAAAGACTCACTATGCCTCATAGATTATACGTTGGGGTATTTGCTTTCCAAAATGGCATCATTTTGTGGGCAATTCCATTGTCCTGGTGCTCCAGGGCCTTCAAAAGTGTAATAGGTGGTTGAGAAATGAGATGTGCAATTTATGCTCGTAGATCGCCTGATGGTGCTACTTCAATGTTGGGTCTTTGTATGTGGCCAGGCTGTGTAAAAGTCCCACATATGTGGTATCGCCATACTCAGGAGGAGTAGCAGAATGTATTTTGGGGTGTAATTTGTTGTATGCATATGCTCTGTGAGAGAAATAACCAGTTAATATGACAATTTTGTAAAAAAAAAAAAGAAAATCTTCCTTTTGCAAAGAATTGTGGGAAAAAATTACAACTTAAAAAAAACTCACCATGCTACTTACTTAATACCTTGGAATGTCTACTTTCTAAAAAGGGGTCATTTGGGGGATATTTGTACTTTTATGACTTGTTAGTGCTCTTTCACACGGACATGTCCATGTACAGAGCCCGCTCTGCTCAGCGGGGGATTGCTCCGTCGATCCCCGCTGAGCAGGCAGATAACAGGTCTGTCTCTGCACACTGCGCAGGTACAGACCTATCACAGTGCCGCTCTCCCCTATGGGGGATCGGATGATGATGGACCGTAGAGTCCGTCGTCACCCGATCCGATCCGAAAACGGATGGAAAAGTAGGTTTTTCCTCCGTTACACTTTTTCGGATCGGAGCGGGTCGGATGTCAGCGGACATGTCACCGCTGACATCCGACTCTCCATAGAGGTCTATGGAGTGTCCGTTCAGGTCCGCCTAAAAAACTGACAGGTGGACCTGAACGGATCGTTCATGTGAAAGGGGCCTTAGTACCTCAAGAAATGAGATTTACCTGATGTACTGAAGGCCTGATCAGATGTTTTCAATTTTCAGCGATTGGCACCATAGTTTGTAGACTCTATAACTTTCACAAATATAATATACACTAATTTGGGTTTTTTTTAAGAAAGATATATAGCAGTATAAATTTTGGCCAAAATTTATGAAGAAAAATTACTAATCTGCAAAATTTTATGACAAAAACAAAGAAAAAGGCAATTTTTCACAAAATTTACGGTCTTTTTTTATTTGTAGCACAAAAAATAAAAAACCCATTAGTGATTAAATACCACCAAAAGAAAGATCTATTTGTGTGAAAAAAAGGACACAAATTTCATTTAGGTACAGTGTTGCATGACTGAGTAATTGTCATTCAAAGTGTGAGAGCACCGAAAGCTGAAAATTGGTCTGGGCAGGAAGGGGGTTTAAGTGCCCTGTATTGAGGTGGTTAAGAGTCATATGTATAATGCAGACCTTGCCACTGCTTTAAAAAAATCAAAATTAATAAGCACAGCATTGTGCATTATAAATATACTTAGTTCTCTGATTTATGCATACCTCCCAACTTTTTGAGATGGGGATGAGGGACACCTATCAGCAAAAGTATGCAGGCATAGGACACACCCCTTGCCACACCCCTTAAAGGAGAATTGTACAAAAAAATAAGATTGGTTGAACCCACAAGTGCTTTTTTTACCACTACTATTCCTTTATATTGGCTTTTGGAATTTACAAATGCAGTAATTTAGAATTTGGATGAAAGGTTCAGCACTGGGAAACACTTTTTGATAGATAAAAAGTGCATTTTATATACGACTATATAGATCAGACCAAAATAAGGGACAATTGAGGAGGAAAGAGGGACAGAGGGATGTTGCTCCAAATCAGGGACAGTCCCCCAAAATCAGGGACAGTTGGGAGCTATGCTTATGGAACTCAATCGGATTGCTATAAAAATGAATGGAGGGGAAAAGAAAACCATGAGTACAGCCAGGTCACATGACCTGTTAAAGTCATGTGACTGACCTCTCCTCCAATCCTGCAGTTCTCCGTGCAGCATTTTTGTTATACACTATGAATGGGACATAAAATGCTGGCTATCGTTTGGACTGACATTTTGATGTACAGCAGAGAGCTAACTGGTATCTGCTCTCTGCTATAAATAGGACCCCTGGTCTTTTGAATCAGTGGATTTTCTCCAAGGTATTTTGAATAATGTGCCTACACTTTTCCTTTGTCTAGCCTATAATATGACATGCATTCTCTGGAAATAGTCAGAATATACCGCCAAGTGAGTGACAGAAAGTGAAGCAATGCATTATTAGGCTTGTCAGATTGGAGCATGCCTGCAAGGCAGAGGCGGCATGGTCTGTAAAACTCCTATGAGAAGGGGTAGACTTTTAGACAGATCTTTGAGAACTACCCAAATCTTAGAGAGAAATCATGCAGGAATGGATGCGGTGATATGGAACACCGCGTAAAAGTGGATTTGTGCTTTTACTTTCACATCCTGCCAACTCATCCTGCATTTATAAAAAAAAAAAAAAAAAAACAATTTTGAAAAAAACGAATTTTGTTTCATGTTCCTTGCGTGAGTTCATCAAATCACTGCATTCAAGTACTGTTATTATTTCATGTACCCATTAAATACGATCAAAGTTCTGTATTCAACAAAACGACAGTGATGAGTCCAAGAAAGGATTAAACTCTGCAGTCTAGACTCAATGTTATTTTCACTCAAATTTCTCATTGCTCTTCCCAAAGAAGTCACAGTCAGGTCAGTCGTCCTTATAAGCAGTTTTAAGGGTGAGCTCCAAAATCCTGCCTGGCTGGCTCTAATTTTATATAGAAAGGAGGGGGAAAGGTACAATAATTACTCATGTCAGTTATGTCTTTTTTAAAGTTTTCCAAAAAAAAAAAAATATATAGAAAGTTTGGGTCACAGACTTTGTAGTGCAAAGTACAAACGATGAGCTTTTCACAATTATTGAAGTATTCGTAAACCCAATCATTAAATCTCATAGAAGCTTTAACACGTGTCATTTTAAAAGTAATCCTCAATTATTTTAACCACTTCAGACCTGGAAGATTTGGCTGCTGAATGACCGGGCCATTGTTTCCAATTCGGAACTGCGCCGCTTTAACTGACAAGTGAGCCGGTGGGGGGACGTTCTACCCAAACAAAATTGTCGCCTTTTTTTTCCCCTATATAGAGCTTTCTTTTGGTGGTATTTGATCGCCTCTGTGTTTTTTATTTTTTGCGCTATAAACAAAAAAAGAGCGACGATTTTGAAAAAAACGCAATATTTTGTATTTTTGCTATAATAAATATCCCCATTTTTTTTAAAAAAAAAGCTAATTTTTTCTCAGTTTAGGCCAATATGTATTCTTCTACATATTTTTGGTAAAAAAAATCGCAATAAGCGTATATTGATTGGTTTGCACAAAAGTTATAGCATCTACAAAATAGGGGATAGATTTATTGCATTTTTATTATTATTATTTTTTTTACTAGTAATGGGGGCGATCTGTGATTTTTATCGGGACTGTGACATTATGGCGGACACCATTGACATTTTTTTGGGACCATTGGCATTTATACAGCGATCAGTGCTATAAAATTGTACTGATTACTGTAAAAATGTCACTGGCAGGGAAGGGGTTAACACTAGGGGGCGATCAAGGGGTTAACTGTGTTCCCTATGTGTGGTTGTAACTGTAGGGGGAGGGGACTGAGCTAGAGGAAGTGATGGATCATGGTTCCTAGCTAATAGAAACTCACGATCTGTCACGCCTCACAGAACAGGGATTTGTGTGTTTACACACACACTTCCCTGTTCTGCCTCTCGTGCCCGCGACCGTCGGCCACAAGCATCGGCACCCCAGCTGTGCAGCGGGCGCGCGCGCGCCTGCTATCCAGATCCCGCAAGCCGACGTATAGCTATGCTGGCTCGCGGGATCGTGCCGACCTGCCGCAGTAAAATGACAGCGGCTGGTCGGCAAGGGGTTAACTTGTACCTACAGGTACGCCTATAATTAGGCTTATCTGTAGCTGCAGTGAATACCTCCTAAACTTGCACTATTTAGGAGATATTCAAACTGCATGCAGCCGTTGTTGTCATCGGGGCATGCTCTCTGAAGGGACAGCATACCCTTGCCATCTCTTCAGAGCTCCATGCCACGGCCCGTGACTACTGTGCGCATTGCGGGAGTGAGGTCATCAAGGCTCAGCCAATCAGACTGCTTGAGCATGTGAACTCGAAAGGAAGACTGGGTGAAGATGGAAGTCCTGTCAGCAGTGAAAGCGTGCCGCTGGAGGGTTTCGTTCTCGGGTAAGTATTTCATAATGTGCTAGCATGCAATGCATTTTTTTTTTTTAAAGGTGCGGTTTACTACCACTTTAAAGTGTTTGTAAAGTCAATTTTTTTAAAAATAAACATGTTATACTTTCCTGCTCTAATGGTGTAATGGTTTTGCACAAAGCAGCCCCAATCCCCCTGTTTTTGGGCCCCCCACTGGCACTCTGGGCCCCTCCCCCCTGCCATGTGCCCTCATAGCAAGCCACTTGCTATGGGGGCACTCGTGTAGCTCACTCCATAATTAACAGAGAGCATGGCTCAGTCCCACCCCTTGCTCCGTCCTCACTCGCTCTTGTTGCTGCATCTCAGCCAATGAGGAGGGAGAGACCTGGGAGGGCCGCTGCTCTTGTGCACATCGCTAGAAATCAGGGTTAGGTAAGTATTAGGGGGGCTGAGGGGGGAGCTGCACACTGAAAGTTTTTTACCTTCATAGATGGAATTCATGAAGGTAAAAAAAAACTTCAGCCTTTAGAACCACTTTAAAAGTTGAACAATAGAGAAAACTTTTTTTAAAAAATGACCCTTGCAGTGGGGCTTCCCCTGCACTGCAAGAGTTAAATTCTCATTTTGTCTAGGGTCAACAGGAAAAGCAACTATGCTTACATTTTTCCTTGCTCCCTATTAATTGGAGCTCTTCTCCTGTCTCTGATGCTCCAGGAAGTAGACAGCTCTAGGTGTCCTCCATTACAATGTAGGACTACTGGTACTGCATTGCATGTGATGAGTGTCTGTGACTGGTGGAGCAGTGAACCGGGTTCAGGGAATTGGTTGTGAAACTGGAAAGAAGCCTACTGAAGCAAGATATTAGGTAAGTATAGGTTCTTCTTATGTTTCCCCTTCAAAAAATGGAAATTATCCCCTTGTATTGCCCTGGGGAGTCGGAGCCCCGTGGCCCCACTGAAAGGGGTTTTTTCCCCCAAATATCTGCTTCAAACAAAAAAATCTTGCACAACAATAATCTTTCATTTTTTTCCATCTGTGTCCCTTTTTGGAGACTTAACATGTATATTTTCTATTTTTGCAGAGGACAGCTATTCTTGTGTGCAATAATTGGGTGTGCAATAATTGGTTGTTTTATGTTATGCATTCATTTGTCATTACTTAACATTAGCTGCCATAACAGGTCCAGGCTCGCAGACACCACTTCATCCCCCAAGACTGCTTCTGGGTCTCATCTCCTCTCCAGCCACTAGGTGGCCTCAAATGATATAACTCCTGGGCATATGCAAATTAGCTGCATCGCTGCATCATCCCCACTACCCATCTCCTTCCTCTGACAGAGGCCGAGAAGAGCCAGAAGAATACAGCGCATATTTGGTGCAGTGTACACACAAAATAAAAATTGCTACCTCCTTGCAATATTATTATTAATAATATTAATAATAATAATATTATATGAGTGTCGTTCCTCTTTAATTCCCTTTGTAGAATATGTAAACCCAAAATTGTATATTTCTGATATGTGCCTGCTGTACCACGTACTTGTATGAACAAGTATCCTGTTCTTTTTGTTTTGCTTCTTTTGTGTGAAATATCTGTTGTCCCTGCCAGTCTCTATGCCTTCCAATTAAAAACTGACCACACCAGGCATGAGAGCACAGCATGGTCAGTTTTCTGGCTGTGCTGAAAACCCACCCTGCTCTACTCTAATGATCAGACTTGCACTGGCATGTCCTCCCCCTGCACAGTCATTAACTGGGATGATCAGTGTACTGCTATTTCTCCTCCCCTAGCTCTCTGGGCTCCTTATGCAGCCGAGAACAGAAGTTATGTGGTCACTTATAAAACAGCAGAAAAAGATATTTATAATGTTTTTTATATCTTTACATAAACGTTTTGCCTTTCATTTCTATTTTTAACTGAATGGGTTGTTTTATAAGGTGAGGGTTCACATCAGGGGCATGTCAGGGCTGGGCTCAGCCCTTCCTTCTCTGAGCTGGCCGCTCAGCTGTCGGCTAATTGCCAGCTTCCATCTCTCTCCACAGTTACCCAGCTGTTGTTGATTCTGCTCGTCAGTCCTGCCTACTTAAAGTCGTCCAGCTCACTTGATCTCTGCCTTCGCCTTTGTCAACATCACAGAGACTTTCTCTTGCATTCCTGTTGAAGACTTGCTCGGCTGATGTTCCTTCTGGCTCCTGATCCTGCTTGCTGTACTATTACGTTTATCTCTGGCTCTCTGACATTTGCTTGGTTGTCTACCCGATCCGGTTACTGAAATCTGGCTTGTTTTGACTATGCTTACTCTGTTTACCTTATTATTATTATTATTATTATTAATAAACAAGTGTGATTTAACTATACTTCTGTCTCGGTCTGATTCATGGTTCCTGATAGGGCAGCCCATCCATTAAGGGGACACGGGCACCGCCCCGCCACGGATTATATGTTTTATGACCAGGGCCGCTGATGAGGGGGGCCACCGGTCCTCCTGTAGGGGGCCCGGAGTGAGCAGGAGGAACAGTGGAGGAGAAAACGGATGACAGCGCCTCTCCCCCAGCAACTGAAAGCCGGTTTCTTCCCCTCTCCCTCCTGACGGCTTTCAGCTGCTGGGTAAGAGAACCGGGGGGCCGGATTTAGGAAGTGCTGGGGTGGGTTGTGCTGTGCCCACCCAAATTACAGTTCTGCCCCCCTGAGCTCCTTCCACCGCCCCCGCTCCCACCCGCACTCACAGCCGGGACGAAGAGACAGCAGCCTGGAGGCTGGAGCGGTGAGAGAAGAAGAGCCAGCAGGAGGTGCACTGTGTTGTACACTACCCTCCTGTCAGAAGAGCGCTGGTCTATACAGTACATGAGACAGGATCGCTCTTACTGTAGATCTCATCGCACTGTATACATACGCCCCCCCTAGGGGGCGGTGTATGGGGGATAGGGGGTGGCATGTGTATACAGTGAGATTAGATCTACAGTAAGAGCAATCCGGTCTCATGTAATGTATAGAATATGAACGCTCTTCTGACAGGAGGGGAGAGCAAAACACAGCGCACCTCCTCCTGGTTATTTGTGTTGGCAAATGTATTGGGGAGGGGGGATATGTGCAAGGAGGAAGAATGGGGGGATATGTGCAAGGAGGAAGAATGGGGGGGAATATGTGCAAAGAGGAAGAATGGGGGTATGTGCTGGAAGGAAGAATGGGAGGGATATGTGCTAGGAGGAAGAATGGGGGAAGGAGTGCTAGAAGGAAGAATGGGGAGGGATATGTGCAAGGAGGAAGAATGGGGGGGTATGTGCAGGAATGAAGAATGGGGGGGTACGTGCTAGAAGGAAGAATGGGGGGGAAGGATATGTGCAAGGAGGAAGAATGGGGGAGAGATATGTGCTAGGAGGAAGAATTAGGGGGGGGGGATATGTGCTAGGAGGAAGAATGGGGGGGGGGGATAAGTTCAGGAAGGAAGAATGGGGGGGGGATATGTGCTGGAAGGAAGAATGAGGGGGGGTATATGATAGAAGGAAGAATGAGGGAGGGATAGGTGCTAGGAGGAGGGCTGGGGGGGGGGGGGGGTTGAACCAGAAGAGGGGATGTTTGTGCTAGGAGAGGGGGAGATTAGTACTGGGGGGGAGTGATTTGGGTAGGGAGGAAGAATTTGTGCTAGGAAGGGTAATGTAGAGGGAGTTGTGCTAGGAGGAGGGCTTTGTGGGAATTTTTCCTAGGAGGGGGATTGAAGAAAGAACATTTGTGCTGGGAGGGGAGATGGGGGGGATTTTGTGCCAGGAGGAAGTGGGGGAATTTGGGATAATAGAAGGGTTTGGGGGGGATTTGGGGGAGAACATTTGGGCTAGGATAGAAAGTTTGAGAAGAAAGAGGATATGCGCTAGGCAGGTAATTCTTTGGGGTGAGGGGGTTTGGATGCTAGGAGGGGGGACATTCGTTTTGAATTTTTTGCACAGTTGGGGGGGGGCCCGTCAGGTAGGTTGTATGGGGCCCCGTGATTTCTAACAGCGGCCCTGTTTATGACACACAAACCTCTGCTACTTAATCACTCTGCATTCCTGACTTATATAAGAGCTTCCTGGCCCCATTACCTGTACACTGGTCAGAGATAATGATGATAATGTACTGTTCATAGAGTAGACTGGAGACAAAGCGATGACATGGGAAGCGGAATTGCTGAACCAAGAAGATGAATTGCTTTGTCGAGAACTGTGACACCTGCCTGCTGTGAAGCTGGAAAATACTGTAAATCATAAAAATGTCTGTACAGATTGACAAATCCTTTTTCAGTTTAAACAGTAAACAAATTGAAGGTGTGTCTAATAGGTTCAGTGAATGGTATTAGAAAAAAAATAAAACAGAAGATACAAACAAATTACCTTTATTGGCCTTTAAAATAATCGCCATCCTTCACAACACACCTTTGGCAACGTTCATAACAGTGGCGTTGCTAGTGGGGTGCTGGGGGTGCGGTCCGCACCCGGGTGCCACCCGCTACAGGGGTGACACCATCCGGAGCAGCGCAGCGGCAGTGAGTGTTTTCCTCCTCCTCTGTCTCTCTCACTACGGTGCTGCTGCCTGTCACATGACGATCCATTCTCCACCCGGGCGGCGTGGCTGCACACTGTCCTTTCCTCTCCAGCTGCCGCCCGAGTGTTCCATGTATCTGAGCCGCCCGTGCTAGTGCGGTAAGGGTCGGGGGGAAGGGGGTGTCGGCTTGCGATGAGGGGGGGGGGTGTCCTCTGTGGTGTTGACAGGTGGGGGGGGGCTGTACTACTGATATAGTTTGTCCTGGGGGGGCTGTACTGATGGGGGTAGTTTGTCCTAGGAGGGACTGTACTGATAAAGGGGTTAGTTTGTCCTGGGGGGGGCTGTACTGATGGAGGGGGTGGTTTGTCCTGGGGGGGTTGTACTGATGGAGGGGGTAGTTTGTCCTGGGGGGGTTGTACTGATGGAGGGGGTGGTTTGTCCTGGGGGGGTTGTACTGATGGAGGGGGTAGTTTGTCCTGGGGGGGGCTGTACTGATGGGGGTAGTTTGTCCTGGGGGGGCTGTACTGATGGGGTAGTTTGTCCTGGGGGGGCTGTACTGATGGGGGTAGTTTGTCCTGGGAGGGACTGTACTGATAAAGGGGGGTAGTTTGTCCTGGGGGGGGCTGTACTGATGGAGGGGGTGGTTTGTCCTGGGGGGGTTGTACTGATGGAGGGGGTAGTTTGTCCTGGGGGGGCTGTACTGATGGAGGGGGTAGTTTGTCCTGGGGGGGTTGTACTGATGGAGGGGGTGGTTTGTCCTGGGGGTTGTACTGATGGAGGGGGTGGTTTGTCCTGGGGAGGGGGTTGTACTGATGGAGGGGGTAATTTGTCCTGGGGGGGCTGTACTGATGGAGGGGGTGGTTTGTCCTGGGGGGGGGTTGTACTGATGGAGGGAGTAATTTGTCCTGGGGGGGGTTGTACTGATGGAGCGGGTAATTTGTCCTGGGGGGGTTGTACTGATGGAGGGGGTAGTTTGCCCTGGGGGGGGCTGTACTGATGGAGGGGGTGGTTTGCCCTGGGGGGGCTGTACTGATGGAGGGGGTGGTTTGCCCTGGGGGGGCTGTACTGATGGAGGGGGTGGTTTGCCCTGGGGGGGCTGTACTGATGGAGGGGGTGGTTTGCCCTGGGGGCTGTACTGATGGAGGAGGTGGTTTGCCCTGGGGGGGCTGTACTGATGGAGGAGGTGGTTTGCCCTGGGGGGGCTGTACTGATGGAGGGGGTGGTTTGCCCTGGGGAGGCTGTACTGATGGAGGGGGTGGTTTGTCCTCGGGGAGGGGGTGTACTGATAGAGGGGGTAGTTTTTCCTGGGGGGGGGGTCTGTACTGTTGGAGGGGGTGGTTTGTCCTGGGGGGGCTGTACTAATGGATTGGGGTGATTTGCCCTGGGGGGCTGTACTGATGGAGGGGGTTTATATTTAGTGAGGGGTCTATACTGAGGGAGGGGGTCTGTACTAAGTGTGGGGGGGGGGTCTCTACTGAGGGTGGACTATACTTGGAAGGGGGAAATGTACTGAAGGAGGGGGGTCTGTATTGAGGGGTGACTATAGTTGGAGGGGGTGACACCATGTTTTACCGCACTGGGTGACACAAACCCTAGTGACGCCACTGGTTCATAAAGCTTCTGGAAACTGTCAGCAAAGGCCTCTTTAGGAATCGATCTCAGAACCACTGTCACACATTCTTGGATTGCTGCCACGTCCGCAAAACGTGCGTCTTTCATGACGCTCTTCACGCGGGGAAACCTTGGACTTTTACAGGCAAATCTTTTTGGGCCGTGGAGAAAGCCATTCCATCGATTGCCGCTTGGATTCCAGGTCAAACAGGTGGCACCAAGTCTCATCCCCTGTGACGATGGTTCGCAGAAAGGATGGATCTTGGTCACACATGGTGATGAAATCTCCAGAGGTGCAGCACAAACCGGAAACAGATCTTCCGCTTACCTAAATCTTTGCGGACGTTGGTGCGCACTGTGTCCTTGCTAATGCCCAATTCCTTCGCCATCAATCGTAGAATCAGTCGGCAATCTTGTGCTAGCATTTGTCGCACTCGCTCGATCACGTCTGTCGACGGCCACCTCAAACGTGGCTCAAAAGCATTTGAAAACAGCAGTTGTAAACACATTTTCTGCTCACGGCTTCCATCCCGTACACTTGCCCCAACATTTCATGCGTCTCCCACACCGTTTTCTCCAATTTGTTGCTGAACTTGATGTTCACTTGTTGCTCCATTACACTGCGACCCTACCTCTCACACTGATTACTTTTGACTACCCACAGCGGGTTTACCCTGATAATCACGGCTTCTCCACGCTAGGTGGCGCTTCTTGACCTTTCTCTGGATAGCCATGTGAATGTGCTCACTACTGGCCCATGTTGCCATTGAGATATCAGACCATTCACCAAACTTTTTAGACACACCTCATATGTATTTTATGTATAACTTTATCTTTTAGCCTGGACCTTAGCTTTAACCACTTAAGGACCGAGCCTCTTTCTGAAATTTGTTGTTTACAAGTTAAAAACTTAGAACCCCCAAACATTATACTTTTTTTTTCTAACACCCTAGAGCATAAAATGGCGGTCATTGCCATACTTTCTGTCACACCGTATTTGCGCAGCAGTCTTACAAGTGCACTTTTTTGGAAAAAATTGAAAATTTTGAATTAAAAAATAAGAGAACATTAAAGTTAGCCCAATTTTTTGTTTTTTATAAATTGATACCCAACATGTCACGCTTCAAAATTGCGCCCGCTCGTGGAATAGCGACTAAACTTTTACCCTCAAAAATCTCCATAGGCGACGTTTAAAAAATTCTACAGGTTGAATGTTTTGAGTTACAGAGGAGGTCTAGGACTAGAATTATTGCTCTCGCTCTACCGATCACGGCGATACCTCACATGTGTGGTTTGAACACCGTTTTCATATGCGGGCGCTACTCACGTATGCGTTCGCTTCTGCACGCGAGCTCGTCGGGACGGGGCACGTTTAAGAAAAAAAATATTTTTTCTTCTTTATTTTACCTTTTATTTTTACACTGTTTAAAAAAAAAATGTCACTTTTATTCCTATTACAAGGAATGTAAACATCCCTTGTAATAGAAAAAAGAATGACAGGACCTCTTAAATATGAGATCTGGGGTCAAAAAGACCTCAGATCTCATATTTACACTAAAATGCAATAAAAACAAAAAAAATGTGTCATTTAAAAAAAATCATTTAAAAAAATGGCCCTTTAAGAGCTGTGGGCGGAAGTGACGATTTGACGTTGCTTCTGCCCTGCATTGTTATGGAGATGGGTGGGGGCCATCTTCCCCTCACTCATCTCCATACCCAACAGGAGACAGGACATGATCGCCTCCACCACTGCCAACGGCTCCGGTAAGCGGCAGAGGGCACCGGAGCGTGGCGGTAGGGGGCCCCTCTCCCACTGCTGATAAAAGTGATCTTGCGGCAAATCCGCCACAGAGACCACATTTATCTTGTAGTGGACCGCCCACTGAAGAAGAGGATACCAGGGTTATGCCATCCTCCTTCAAACAGCCGACGCAAAATTGCGGCAGGCGGTCCGTAAGTGGTTAATATGGTTGTATGCTTTAGATTTACTAAAATGGTGCACACAGAATCTGGTACAGCAATGCATAGCAACCAATTAGTATCTAATTTCAGCTTGTTCATTTAAGCCTTGACAGTAAAATCTAGAGGCTGATTAGTTACTATGCACAGCTGCACCAGATTCTGTGTGCACCAGTTTTATTAAATCAACCTTACCATGTTTAAAAGTGTGAGGGGCTTAAACGATAGGTATTCACACCACTCCAGTGACACTGACAGTACAAGGGGCTGCACCTATCCACCATTCCAGTGACACTAACAATGTTACCTAGAAAAAAACAATAATTGGTTGCGCTAATATATGTCAAAAAACTGTAAGCAGCACTAAGTTGTAGATGAAATGGAAGAGTTAAAAACTGTGACTAGGGATAGGGCACAATTAAAAATAGTAGCAGAGAGTCAATAGATCGTTTTGTAAAAAATGACTCCTGGTAAGGCTTCAGTCAATAAGTTTCTGGAAACTGGGTAAAATATCACAAACGGAATTATGCTGAAGGGTAGAAGGCACCTTTTGGAGAAATACAAAAAGAAAAAAACAAGTAGCACCAACCTAAGTGCAGTAGTGATAGCATATGTTTTAATTCAAAGTAGAAATATACTCACTCTGAGTAAGATAAAAGCAGACACATCATAATATAGTCCAGTGGACAGCTGGATGGACAGCAGGGCTCCACGGGGACGATCCTCTAGCACTGTTAGTTGCGTCTGACGATGCCAATGGCTTCCGGTTTCTCAGGCATCCTGACGAAGGAGCATGCATGCTCCGAATGCGTGCACGCAAATAGCATCATCCAACCGCGACAAGGAACTCCGGGACTGACGATCCCCCCCTGCGACCTGCCCGTTTTTAAGCCTGAGAAACCGGAAGCCACTGGCATCGTCAGACGCAACTAACAGTGCTATAGGATCGTCCCCGTGGAGCCCTGCTGTCCACTGGACTATATTATGATGTGTCTGCTTTTATCTTACTCAGAGTGAGTGTATTTCTACTTTTAATTAAAACATATGCTATCACTACTGCACTTAGGTTGGCGCTGCTTGTTTTTCTTTTAGCAATGTTACCTGTAGAAGCAGTCCAAGTGCACTGCCATTGTCACTAGAATGGTAGATAGGTGTGTGCCAGGTGCAATGTGTGACACTGACAGTGCACCTGTCTGACACCTACTTACCCCATAGCTCCCAACTGTCCCTGATTTTTAGGGACTGTCCCTGATTTGGAGCAATGTCCCTCTGTCCCTCATTCCTCCTCATTTGTCCCTCATTTTGGTCTTATCTATATAGTTGTACATAAAATGCACTTTTTATCTTTCAAAAAGTGTTTCCCAGCGCTAAAACTTTCATCCATATTCTAAATTGCTGCATTTGTAAATTTTAAGAGCCAATATAAAGGAATAGTAGTGGTAAAAAAAAGCACTTGGATTTAATTAACCTTTTTTGTTGGTTAATTCTCCTTTAAGGAGGTGTGGCAGGGGGCGTGTCCTATGCCTACATACGTTTGCTAGTAGGTGTCCCTCAGTCCCATCTCAAAATGTTGGGAGGGATGTTACCCATCCACCATTTTGATGAAACCTCTAGTGTATGTGTGCCACCAGGTTAGTGACCGATTCCCCTGGGTCCCTTGCTGGCCAGCCCAGGCCCTCCATTTGCCCACTATGACCATCCCATGGGCTACAGTGGGCCTCCTTTCCTTGCTTGTTACTGGTGGTGCCCCCACTCACCTGGATCAGGAATGGCCAGGTTCCCAGAGATCTCTAGGTGCATTAATCCTCTGCCAGACTGTTCTTCTCCCTGGCTGAATGAAAAAAAAAAACAATCCATTTATGGCCAGCTTTATATGGAGACAGATGATTATCTGTGGAGTGGAGCTGTCTATTTTGCACACAATAAGGTTGTAGGGTCTGTCTGTGCACTGTTGGGTTATTTCTGAAAAGTTAGCTCTGTTTATTTTGGCATAGTAAAGTGTAAGCTTTATAGGGAGATCTTTCAGCAGAAGTCAGTCCTCTGTAAAAATAGAAAATACATGTTAAGTCTCCAAAATGGGACACAGATGGAAAAAAAACTGACAGGGTTTATAACCCTCCCTGGTACACACTATAGGTTTGAACGAAAAAAAACTGTCAGCTCTGGTCGGAGTCACTGTACTCACTATGTGAAGTAAGTACACTGAGCTGTTGTGTTCTCCCCCGCCAGAACACTCCAATCAGCTCTCTCCGTCATTAGCTGAGAGCGCTGATCAGGAGTCGGTCGGCTGCTGGTTTTCCATCATGCTTGTCTGACATACACATGAGCCGAATGTCAACCTTTTTTTTTTTTTAACCAGCAAATGTCTCCTGACATTCGGCCCGAATGTACCCGGCTTTACTCTATTCAAAATGGAAAAAAAAGTTTTGCCTTGGTTCTTTTAAAAAGCTCAGAGGATAGCAAAATCATCCTTTCACAGAGAACTATTGTCCTCTAGATGCAACAAGGTACCTATCCATAATCATTTTTTCTCCAAATTCTTTGAGCCTGGGTTCACACTATAGAGATGCAAGAACCAGCATGATTCCAGTGTCGGTGACCGCATCGCATCTCTCCCGTAGGCAGTTCACACTGCCCTCTGCGAACCCCTGCGGGTGTCAATATAAAGTCAATGACACCCCCAGATCGGTTCACAGATTGCAGTACGAACTGTGGATTCAGACAGGAATCAGATCACATGGGTGTGAACACTGGATCCAATTCCAGTGCGGGAAAAAAAAGGTCCCTGCACCTTTTTTGTGCAAATCCAATGCGAGTTCAGCCATACAAACTGTACAGACATGGCATTTGATCGGCACAGCAATGCGGGTGCGAATCACATGTCTGTGTTTGTATATGTATGAACCCAGGCTTAATGAAACTAATATTTCAACAGACAACCTGTGCACCTACCCTTTATTTCAGCAAAGTTCCACTAATAAAAAATATATACACACACATACTGTACATATATACAATGCATAACTCAGAGAGCTTGGCATGTGGAATTTAAGTTGAAAAGCTTTGGCAGCTGTTCTCTTAGCTTCCATCAACAACCTAACACCTAGAGAATTATTGCTATGTACTGGCTCCATGGGGGACTTCTCATTGAATAAAATATTAGAGCTCTTCAGTCAGAAAATAAGTTGTCAGTATCAGTGGCATCTGGTTCTCAACATTTTTGGGGGGGCACAAAACAACATCAATTGCAGCCTCACTGTGCCCATCAAACACAGCTACTGTGCCCATAAAACTGAGCCACTGTGCCATCAAATGCAGGCACTGTGCCCATCAAATGCAGCCACTGTGCCATCAAACCCAGCCACTGTGCCCATCAAACGCAGGCACTGTGCCCATCAAACGCAGCCACTGTGCCCATCAAACGCAGCCACTGTGCCCAAACAAGCGCAGCCACTGTGCCCATCAATCGCAGCCACTGTGCCCATCAATCGCAGCCACTGTGCCCATCAAACGCAGCCACTGTGCCATCAAACGCAGCCACTGTGCCCAAACAAACGCAGCCACTATGCCCATCAAACGCAGCCACTGTGCCCATCAAACGCAGCCACTGTGCCCCATCAAATGCTGCCACTGTGCCCCAACAAATAGTGCCACTGTGTCCCATCAAATGCTGCCACTGTGACCCCCCCTCCCCGCCCGCTCGCCGTCTGCCCGGCACTTACCCTGTCTCGGTGGCGGGTCAGGCATGCGGATGATGGTGGCAAGCAGTGGGACCTTGGCAGAGAGGCGGTTCAGTGTTAGAACAGCAAATATTCATTTGCTGTTCTAACACACCTGGGTGAACTGCGAGCGCAATGCTCTGTGCTTGCAGTTCACTTTTTTGAAGCCTATTAGAGCCTATGGCTTTAATCAGGTGCTTCAAAAACAACCCCCCGCCGCTGTAATTCAGACGCCCAGTTTCCAAAAAGGTGCAAGACGCCTGAATAGGCGATGGTAGTGGAAGCCATGGATAGATTCATGCAATGCATGAATCTATCCATTAGTCATAGAGGGGGGGTTGGGGGGGGCGGTGCGCCCTTAATGGACGCACCACCACTGGTCAGTATGCTTTCATGTTAGATGCTCTTGGAATTCTGATTTAAAGTGTTATTAAACCCACAACTGTAAAATTAATGTGTATATGCAGTAAAGCATGCTTGTTATACTCACTGTATAACCTAAGGGGTTAATCTCCTGCATTGTGTATAAAGGCTGTTGATCCTGTCTCCTCTGATCCTCCTCTTCTTCCACTGTCCCCAATATATTTCCTGATAATACAGAGCCAGGGGACAGGCTGCAAATGCTCAGTTTAGTGTGTATTGCTAGAGAGATTTTTTTTTTCATGGGAAAGTGCATGTGATCAGCACAGGGCCAATCAGCACTGTCCAGATAGAGGGTCAGGCGTCATGCATCCTGATAGGACAGTCAGTGTAGAATAAAAACTCATCCTACAAGTGTTTAAGAGGAACTGCAGTCTGCGCACGTAATTTGTAATAAAAACATCTTTTCCATTCTGAAGCTTCCCTCCAACCACTTTGCATAATATTTTATATATACTGTGATTCGGTACTTGCCAAATATGCTGCAGAAATCTCCTTCCACTGAGTCTGCCTGCAACCATTTTAAATGTGGGCAGTTGAAGCTGCTGCCTGTTCACTTCCTGGATTTACACAGATACACAGAGGCACACCTCCAGCTCTGCAGCTCTTATTGGCCCTCTTATGACTCATCCCCCTCCCTTCCTGGCAAACTCTTACAAGAGTGAGAGAGAGAGCTGTGCATGGTGTCATAAGCCTAGGCTTTTTGCCAGGCAATTAACAGGAAGTGGGCTGTATAAGGTATTTATTGGCAGAAAAAAAATGTTTTACTATCCAAAGGCAGAAGATTTAATAGATGGAAAGTTGAAAAAATTACTGAAGTTCTGCTTTAACTTAGATACTGATAGAAGTCACAAGACTGCTATATACTGCTGATGAGAAAAGGTATTTAGCAGTTTAAATTTACTAAAATAATTGCATTTCCATGTTCTGTGTACTGTGGGAGAACAGATATAGTGAATGCAGGGTCCTGGGTTTAGTAACACTTTAATTGTGAACTGTTGAATATTTCCCAAAAGGTGTGCAATTAGAAAAATCAGAGCAGGGATGCTGATGAATGTAGTACATTGGTTACAGTTTAACAAAAACTGGAGAAAAGCCAAAATGGTGCTGTAATGCCGCATACACACAAGCGGAACGTCCGACAGAAAAAGTCCAACGGAAGCTTTTCATCGTATATTCCGATCGTGTGTGGGCCTCATCGGACTTTTTTTTTCTAAAATTCTGACGGATCTAGAAATAGAACACATTCTGAATATTTTCAACTGAACCAATTCCTATCGGGAAAACCGATCGTCTGTATGCTGTTCCGATGGACCAAAAACGACGCATGCTCTGAAGCAAGTAAGAGACGGAAGCTATTGGCTACTGGCTATTGAACTTCCTTTTTCTAGTCCCGTCGTACGTGCTGTACGTCACCTCGTTCTGGACGGTCGGACTTGTTGGACTTTGGTTTGACCGTGTGTAGGCAAGATCGCTTCAATGGAATTCTTTATTTTAGTGACCTTCTGCATGAACTCATGTAGAGTCAATCTGGCCAGCATTGATACATTCATTAGTCTCCAGATAAAGAAAGTTTGAGTACACAATTTTCTCAGCAGTCCTCCCTATGGCAGAACCACAAGTAGTGCATAAAAACACTATAGCAGGGATATGCAATTAGCGGACCTCCAGCTGTTGCAGAACTACAAGTCCCATGAGGCATAGCAAGACTCTGACAGCCACAAGCATGACACCCAGAGGCATGATGGGACTTGTAGTTTTGCAACAGCTGAAGGTCCGCCAATTGCATATCCCTGCACTATAGGATCAGTCACAAAAGAAATCTTTTCAGTAATCCCCCATGTCCTGATATCAGAGAACTGGTTTTAAATGCTGTTGATCTTATTATACCCTAAACTTAGTAGAGGATATGTTATACAGTATATACATTCAAATAGAAGAACTGATTGTTTCTGCTATGCAAGACAGTTTGTAGATCAGTGCATCCTTTCCCTTCTAAAGCTGGGTATACACACACTGGTTGAATGAAAAAAAAACTGACAAATCCTTGCAACACCACAAGCGATGTTGATGCAGGGATCTCTCCCTCTGTTGTATTGTATTCTAACAGCAGGGCTCCCCTCCCCTTACCACCAGAATACACTGATCAGCGCTTGTAGCAATGAGCTGCAAGCTCTGATTGAAAGCTGGTTTTCTAGCAGGAGCATTCAACAGAAGCTGGTTGTTACGCAGTCTAATGCCGCATACACACGAGCGGACTTTACGGCAGACTTTGCCCGGCGGACGGGATTTCGTCGGACAATTCGATCGTGTGTGGGCTCCAGCGGACTTTGTTTTCTCAAAAGTTGGACGGACTTAGATTTGAAACATGTTTCAAATCTATCCGACGGACTCGAGTCCGGTCGAAAAGTTCGCTCGTCTGTATGCTAGTTAGACGGACAAAAAGCCACGCTAGGGCAGCTATTGGCTACTGGCTATGAACTTCCTTGTTTTAGTCCGGTCGTACGTCATCACGTACGAATTCAACGGACTTTGGTTGATTGTGTGTAGGCAAGTCCGTTCTTTCAGAAAGTCCGTCGTAAAGTCCGTCGAAAAGTCCGCCGGGCAAAGTCTTCCGTAAAGTCCGCTCGTGTGTACGCGGCATTAGTATTGAAATTCGTCTGGCTCCTGCTGAACCAACTGAATTTTGATACGTGTGTACCAGGCTTATCCCCAACTCTAGTAATCAATGTTCTAGCAACATAAAACACAACTAAGGCTCCGTTCACACTAATGCGTTTTTTGATGCATTTTGCATTTTGCAGAAATGCATGGGAATTTTTTAACATGGGTTCCTATGGAACATGTTTACATCAATGCATTTTTTGTGCCTCTACGTTTCTGGAAAGGGTCGGGGACTTTTTTTCATGCAAAATGCAACGTTTCGCATGTAATAAAATTCAATGGACCAGCATTAAAAACGCAAGTACAGCGCTTATACAGCGTTTTGGCCGCGTTTGCGTTTTTTTTTCTTTCTCTTTTTTTACACTGTATACAGTATAAAAAAACACTGTAAAAAACGCAAAACGCCGCAAAAACGCATGTTCAAAAACGCATGTTCAAAAATGCGGCAAGCACCACAAAAAACACTGCAGAAACGCTCAAAAGCAACATGCATAGATGTGAATCGAGCCTAAGGCTGGATTCACACCTATGCATTTTTAGTGCTTTTTGCATTTTGCAGATTTGCACTACAGAATGTGTTCCATAGGAAACCATGTTGAATGGGCTGTAGAACAAATCTGCAAAATGCAAAAAGAGCTAAAAATGCATAGGTGTGAATCAGGCCTAAGACCCCATACGCACTATACAACTTTTGTTGTCTGATTTCCCTTAGATTTACCAAAACCATGTAGTGCAAGGGCCTGCCTGATTGCATACAAATTGAAACTCTTAGGCCCCTTTCACACTGGGGCGGTGGGGGCGTCGGCGGTACAACAGCGCTATTTTTAGCGCTGCTGTACCGTCGTTCTTGTAGCGGTATTCGGCCGCTAGCGGTTCGGTTTTAACCCCCGCTGGCGGCCGAAAAAGGGTTAAATCCGCTCGTACAGCGCGGCTATAGCCGCGGTATTACCGCGGTATAGCCGCGCTGTCCCATTGATTTCAATGGGCAGGAGCGGTTTAGGAGCGGTGAATACACCGCTCCTTCCCCGCTCCAAAGAAGCGGCTCGCAGGATTTTTTTTACCGTCCTGCGAGCGCACCGCTTCAGTGTGAAAGCCCTCGGGCTTTCACACTGAACAAACAGCGGAGGCTGTTTAGGGGCGGTTTTCAGGCGGTATTTTTAGCGCAATACCGCCTGAAAACCGCTCCAGTGTGAAAGGGGCCTTAAGGTTTGACCTCATATTACAGGTAAAAGCCAGTAAATTAGAATATTTTGAAAAACTTGATTTATTTCAGTAATTGCATTCAAAAGGTGTAACTTGTACATTATATTTATTCATTGCACACAGACTGATGCATTCAAATGTTTATTTCATTTAATTTTGATGATTTGAAGTGGCAACAAATGAAAATCCAAAATTCTGTGTGTCACAAAATTCGAATATTACTTAAGGCTAATACAAAAAAGGGATTTTTTAGAAATGTTGGCCAACTGAAAAGTATGAAAATGAAAAATATGAGCATGTACAATACTCAATACTTGGTTGGAGCTCCTTTTGCCTCAATTACTGCATTAATGCGGCGTGGCATGGAGTCGATGAGTTTCTGGCACTGCTCAGGTGTTATGAGAGCCCAGGTTGCTCTGATAGTGGCCTTCAACTCTTCTGCGTTGTTGGGTCTGGCATTCTGCATCTTCCTTTTCACAATACCCCACAGATTTTCTATGGGGCTAAGGTCAGGGGAGTTGGCTGGCCAATTTAGAACAGAAATACCATGGTCCGTAAACCAGGCACGGGTAGATTTTGCGCTGTGTGCAGGCGCCAAGTCCTGTTGGAACCTGAAATCTCCATCTCCATAGAGCAGGTCAGCAGCAGGAAGCATGAAGTGCTCTAAAACTTGCTGGTAGACGGCTGCGTTGACTCTGGATCTCAGGAAACAGAGTGGACCGACACCAGCAGATGACATGGCACCCCAAACCATCACTGATGGTGGAAACTTTACACTAGACTTCAGGCAACGTGGATCCTGTGCCTCTCCTGTCTTCCTCCAGACTCTGGGACCTCGATTTCCAAAGAAAATGCAAAATTTGCTTTTGTCAGAAAACATGACTTTGGACCACTCAGCAGCAGTCCAGCTCTTTTTTTCCTTAGCCCAGGTGAGACGGTTTTCGCGCTGTTTCTTGGTCAACAGTGGCTTGACACGAGGTATGCGGCAGTTGAAACCCATGTCTTTCAAGCGTCTCTTGGTGGTGGATCTTGAAGCACTGACTCCAGCAGCTGTCCACTCCTTGTGAATCTCCCCCACATTTTTGAATGGTTTTTTTTTCACAATCTTGACTAGGGCGCGGTGATCCCTATCGCTTGTACACTTTTTCTGACCACAGTTTTTCCTTCCCTT